>NC_141605.1:9208819-9386319 GCF_047967505.1 Dipteris shenzhenensis
AACCTATGGTTATCGTTCGGCCCAGAGCCATCCGGGATCATATGAGGCTCCAAACAGGCCCCGCAACCCGAGAGTGGGCTACCCCGAGAAATGCTCCATCTACCCTCAGTGCGGTCAGTCATGGGATGCCTTCCTGCACTTGCATGTAGCCTAGTTGGCGATGTGCCAACTCTATCTAAAGCCGTCCAGCCATCAGGCCACACATGGCCCCCATCTGGTGTCCAAACCAGGACCTACTGGATAACCGAGCTACTCAAATGCCTTCTCCTCATATGGGGGGCTTACAAGTAGAGTTAGCTAGTTCTCGCGTAGTTACACAAGAGTGGAGCATTGATATCTAACAGCCCGCTCGCTCTCTCACTGTTTTTAACAAGGGCCGTCTTTTTCGCAAGGCTACCAAAGAATACTGTGCTTACAAGCGTTTGAAGCGATTGTTTAGAGCCATGGTTCAAAGCTTGGTGTGGCAAAGTTTATGCGTCCCACTGTTGGTTCTGTTTACTACATGTACCGCACTATTGATTATAGAGTCACCCTTCAATTATGATTTCTGCTAGGAGATGGAAACACTCATTGATCCACCTTGGAATTCTAGTTTTTCCATTAGGATGACATGATTCGAAGTGTCAAGGCCAAACTTCAAAGAATCTTACACAGGCCAAAAGAGATGTGATCAACAATGCATGATTAAAATGTTTGAAAGTTGATTTCATCACATTTGAACTTCAATGAAATGACAAAGGAGTTGTCTCTTGTTTCACACGTATAGGTTGACTCTAAAAGCAGATGCCTTCATATGTTTCACACATAGTTTGTATATCTCACGTGGCAAGGTTACTTCATGGACACCAAAGTGCATCATCTAAAGACTTTTGCTTGAGAATTAATGTTTTGCTACTTGATTGTCTAACCATTTAAACTTTTCTTGGGATACATTTCTCCTAAACAACAATGCACTTGTAGAGTGGTTGACAAAGCATGAAGGGCACTCGAGAGGTGCATTGGGTAGACAAACCTACATACAACTTGCATTTAAGGGGTTACTAATTTAAAATATCTTATGATTTTTGTGAAAAGAAAAGCCCCTTTTGTATGTATATTTTCTTCCCTAAAGGAATCGATCATCTTTACGGAATGCTTCTCATCCCAAGGCAAAGTTCAGATCTCTCTCCCATAGGCTTCGGAAGATCCTCTCCAAATTTTCTAATGAGTTGTGATGAGAAGGTTGATCTCACAAAATGAGATAATGCCCGAGAGTAACTTCTCCCATCGTCCACCGTGCACGCTTTCTGCTTTGCTTCAAACCTTCTCCTCTTCCTTAGCTTGCCTTACAACCTTGCTAATTTCATCTGCACTACTACTCTCAATTTCATTTCGTGCTTCCTTCTTGCCATCAGTGGGGGATCCTTCGCACAGCTAGTGGATAACTAGATTACAAACCACCGATTCAAGCCAGATGTGTGATCGCAAGTGTGCCCAATTGCTAACACCATGGGTTAGAAATGGGGCAATAAACTCATCAAGGGCAAGCATGAAACCATATGATTGGAAACCTGAACTCATTGGTGGCAAGAAAGGTACCTATATATAAGATCCGATCCACTTATGGAAATCCCTTCAGGATAGGTACACCTAGCTAATCATTGATCTCAACAGAAAATAGCAAGTGGTGACAATACTCAACAGAACTGATAAGATTATACCAGCGTAATTCTACCAATACTTACTTTATGGTTAATTATACTGAACAAAACTAATAAGATTGTACCAACATACTTCTACCAATACTGAACAAAACTGATGAGATTGTACCAATGTAATTCTTCCAATACAACATACAATTGACAGAGTGCAATGAATATTTGATAGAGTAAATAGTTTAAGTTGATAGGTGAAAGGAGCGACATTTGACATGCAAAAGCATTAGTTTGATAGCATCTATTTATATACTTGATGTTGGAAATAGTTGGTTAAAAGATAGAAATCCTAATAAATAGCACGATTAATTGATCTATTGCAAGCTTTGGCCTCACATATGGTGAAAACTAGTAATGGGCTTCTCAAAAGTAATGACATGTAGATCAGGGACTCGAAATGTACCTTCTCCTAACATATCAATGATCTAAAATGGACCATCATATTTGATCTTCATCTTACTTGGTTGAATCTCCAATTTATAATTGTACATCATCATATAATCACCTTCTTTTAATATTTTGAATTTGATGTTCTTATTTATGCATGCTTGTTGGCATCTCTAAATAATATCAAACATCAAAGAACTCTGAATTTTGTCTTGCTCCATTTGTAGAAGTTTTTAAAAGTCTAGCATTCAATGTCTTTTTGAGTGGATAATTTATTTTGTACAACCACTTGGAGACTTGGAACAATAGTGCAAAATGAAGTTTGTACTTCCAATCTATTATCTTCTCTACTACTATCTACTTCACAAGTTTGAGTGATATTTAATTTCAGCTTTTTTGACTATCCAATTGTAAGTAGAAGAAAATAGGTTATTGACACCTTATGTACAATAATATAGAAAGTGGTTGTTTTAGAAATCACTTTACTCAAAAAGTGTACTCCTTGATTGGAAACTAATTCATTTCGACACCTAAGCCTAGTTATAATGTTTTTGATAAAGAAATTTTGCAACATTGCTAGCTTTGTTGTCTCGAAGTGCCATGGCTTCAACCCACTTGGTGCAATAATCTATAGCAACCAAAATATACCAAATTTTTACATATTTTTTTGGTGGTTTTATTGGTCCAACAAAATCTAGCCCCAATTTCGAAATGGTTCTAATGGAAGTACTAGTGATGAGGCATTCTTTTTTTTGAATTGATTGGCATATTTTTCACACTATGAACCCACCTTAGCTAAATTGGAAGAATATTTAAGTAATTTTGACCACCATAAACTTGCTTCCATGATATTTGTTCTAGTTACAGCTTTTGAAAAATTACCTACAAAAGTACCCTAATGGGATTCTAAACTATGAACACACCTTAGCCAAATTGGAAGAATATTTAAGTAATTTTGGCCACCATAAACTTGCTTCCATGATATTTGTTCTAGTTACAGCTTTTGAAAAATTACCTACAAAAGTACCCTAATGGGATTCTAACAAAACTACAAATCTACTAAATGTTGGAACACTGAAAGGAAAGAGTAGAGTGGACACAAACTCAGAATACTTGCTTATGGAATGAAGAAGAGTGAGGTCCTTAAGTAGGCACCTCATACAAGCTCACTGACATCACTGATGACCTCAGAGCTCCACAATCATCTCCTAAATCTGCTCCTAGATTCTCTCAATCATCCTATGTGGCTCTCCACCACCTAACTGTGCTTGTGGGCACCTAACTGTGCCTCTAGCACTCACACATAGAAACATAAGGTGTGCCTGAGGCATACACCTTGAGATATCCCAACAAACCCCCCCTCAAGGAAATGCCTCAGGCTATGTCAAGGATACATCTAGTCTCATAGTTTCTCATGCCATCTCATGGTGGTCAAGGATAAATCTATGGCTAGGTTCTCATGCTAGCAAGGGTTCCCTTGGGTGTAAGGTAAACAAAAAGGGATACAGAAGGACCTTCCAATGGTTATCTCCCCTGCATGTACATGCACACAATACCTGCAGGAGGTACCATGGAACAAAACATACACATGGCCTACATCATAAGGTGACCAGAGGTGTTTACAAAACACACAAAACACAATAGATTATTTTCATTCATTTTGGAGGACTATCTAGGCTGAGTACCTTGACATAAAAAGAGAGATCTGGAGCATACATAGAGATGTGTTTAAAATGCATAATCTTCAAAGGATGCCTCATCTTGTGGAGGCTCATTAACTATAAGTGCATTTCTGTCTTTGCTTTGTCTCTGCAAAACTTCTCATTATGGTTGTTCTTGCCACAGTGCTTGCATGGATTAATTTTGATGCAGTCCTTTGAAAGGTGATTTGTCTTTTCACAGTGATTGCAAGGGGTATACTTGCCCTTCTGGAATTTTACAGCATAAACAGTGTCATTGCCTGTCCTAGTGTCATTGCCTTTCCTGAGCTCCATATGCCTTTCTTCTTCTTGGAGAGTAGAGATAATACCTTCAAGATTAGGATTAGGAAGATTTTTCAAAGTGGTAACTATGTGATCAAGGGGGATCAAATGGCTCTGATACCATGTTGGAACACTAAAAGGAAAGAGTAGAGTGGACACAAACTCAGAATACTTGCTTATGGAAGTTGAGAAAAATGTTTTTTGTGAACACTCCCACACACTTGGTGCACCGTGCGCGGGGGCGGGCCATGTGTAACCGTCCGAGTTTCTCTCGAATGGTGCAACCTCCCCCCACGAAGTTTTGAAATCCTAGTGGAATTCTAATACAAAAATTTGATGTTTCCTTATCCTTCAGAAATCCATTGGGGAAGCTACTTTTCCGTGCTCTCTACTTTCTGCCCATCTTCACTCTCTGAGCTTCAGAGCCTTGGTTGAGTTCGTCCCGAGATGATGATCAATATTTGTACAGGAGGAGCCAGAGATACCTCCCATACTCCTGATGCAATCGCAACGAAACCATGCAGCCATACCGTCGCTCAGACGCATGGCTTGGAGTTTTTTCGTACCGCACACTGGTTGGCAGCTCATCTTCTCAGGGCTTCCGCCAATGACAATGGAGCTGTTGTCGAGGAATGTTCGCCTTCAGGTACTGCTATACTCTTTTGTAATTTTGTAAACTTGACCCATCCCTTATTTTTACGGATTGGATAACCCACTTGCTTTCTTTGGGGTCAGGCTTCGCAGATAGGTCCGGGACCGAACGCTTATGGAAAGAGTACTTCACGGATCCTTCCCAGTGGTGCGACAACAGAGAGGGCAAAGTAAGCGCGCGACGAGTCTGAACTGAATAATTTGCACAGGTAAATCTGTAGATTAGCTAGTCTGACGAGTCTCTTGTAAATTTTAACAACAGAAAAACCCAACATCTCCAGATTTCAAGCATAAGATTACCAAGGAGTCGCTATGGATAGACGGCTGTTACAATCCAGGTTGGGTTAAAGACATGCTTGAGGAAAAGCCTTATCAGGCCCAAGACTTTGGCTCGATGGAGGAGTGTGGCAAGGATGGCGTAAAGGTCAATGCACCTAAAGTACGAGAACTGCACGAGAAGAGTGACTGGGAAACGCTCAGCTTAGAGGAGGCACTCACGTCTATGGAACGGATGCCCCAGCCGCCGTCAGTTCAGAACCTTACATGTATCTTGCTGAAGTGCAGCACAAAGAAAAATCTAGCGTATACCAACCGCTTGTACGCCTATCTGTGCAAAAATGGGCTGGAAGATCAAAGTTTGCTTGGGAACTACCTTGTCCCAATGTTGGTGCAAGTTGGAAGCATGAGCGACGCCCAGCAGGTTTTTAACAAGTTGGTTGATCGGAATGAGTATTCTTGGAAATCTCTCATAAAAGGTTATACTGAGTCTGGGGATCCCAAGCATGCCCTCAACCTCTACCAGAAAATGCAAGAGGATATCGTATACCCTAGCAAGTATACATTTGTTGCTGTATTGAAGGCTTGTGCTAAGCTAAAAGACGGAGAAACAGGCCGAGAAATACATGCCCATATAGCCAGAAAGGGGCTAGAAAAAGATCTTGTTGTTGGCAACACCTTGGTGCATATGTATGCCAAATGTGGCTTGCTTGCAGAAGCACGGGAAGCATTTGACAAGCTGCCACTTCGAGACCAGGTCTCGTGGAATGTGCTGATCTCAGGATACGCCCAGCATGGGCTTGGTGAGGAAGCCCTCAATTGTCTCGAACAGATGCATGTGGAGGGTCTCTCGTCAAATGCAGTCACATTCCTTTGCAGCTTGAAAGCTTGTGGCAGTATACAAGCCAGGGACAAGGGCCGAGAAATGCACTCCGAGATAGTCAGAAAGGGGCTGGAAAGAGATCTTGCTGTTGGCAGCACCTTGCTTGATATGTATGCGAAATGTGGCTCCCTTGTGGAGGCACAGGAAGTGTTTGACAAGCTGCCAGTTTGGAATGAGGTCTCGTGGACTGCATTGATTGCAGGATATACCCAACATGGGCTTGGTTTGGAAGCACTCAACTGTCTCAAACGGATGCAATTGGAGGGTCTCTCTCCAAACGCTGTCACAATTGTTTGCAGCTTGAAAGCTTGTGGCAGCATAGGAGCGATAGGCAAGGGCCAAGAAATACACACTGAGATAGCCAGAAAGGGGCTGGAGAAAGATCTTGTTGTCTGCAGCACCCTAGTGGATATGTATGCCAAATGTGGCTCGCTTGCAAAAGCACAGGAAATATTTGACACGCTGCCTGTTCGAAACGTAGTGTCATGGACTGCACTTATGGCAGGATATGCCCAGCATGGGCTCAGTGAGGAAGCGCTCAACTGTCTTGAACAGATGCAAGTGGAGGGTCTCTGTCCAAATTCTGTCACATTTGTTTGCAGCTTGAAAGCATGTGGAAGCATTGGAGCTATAAACAAAGGTCGAGAAATACACACCGAGATAGCCAGAAAGGGGCTGGAAAGAGATCTTGTTGTTGGCAATGCCTTGGTGGATATGTATGCCAAATGTGGCTCTCTTGTAGAAGCATGGGACGTGTTTGATAAGCTGCCAGTTCGAAGAGAGGTCTCGTGGACTGCACTGATCGCAGGGTATGCTGAGCAGGGGCTTGGTGAGGAAGCTTTAAACTGTGTCGAACTGATGCAAATGGAGGGTCTCTCTCTAGATACTGTCACATTTATTTGCATCTTGAAGGCTTGTGGCAGCATAGGAGCAATAGGCAAGGGCAGAGAAATACACACAGAGATAGCCAGAAAGGGGCTTGAACGAGATTTTGTTGTTGGCAGAACGTTGGTGGATATGTATGCCAAATGTGGTTTACTTGCGGAAGCATGGGAAGGGTTTGACAAGCTGCCAGTTTGCGATGAGGTCTCCTGGACTGTACTGATTGCAGGATATGCTGAGCATGGGCTTGGTGAGGAAGCACTCAACTGTCTTGAACAGATGCAACTGGAGGGTTTCAGTCCAGATGCTGTCACATTTGTTTGCAGCTTGAAAGCTTGTGGCAGCATAGGAGCGATCGACAAGGGCCGAGAAATACACTCTGAGATAGCCAGAAAGGGGGTGGAAAAAGATCTTGTTGTTGGCAACACCCTTGTGGACTTTTATGCCAAATGTGGTTTGCTTGGGGAAGCACGGGAAACACTTGACAAGCTGCCTCTTCAAGATGAGGTCTCGTGGAATGCACTGATCGTAGGGTATGCAGAGCTTGGCCTTGGTGAGGAAGTGATAAACTGTGTCGAGCAGATGCAACTGGAGGGGCTCCTTCCAGATGCTGTCACATTTGTTTGCATCTTGAAAGCTTGTGGCAGCCTAGCAGCGATAGATAAGGGCCGAGAAATGCATGATGAGATAGCCAGAAAGGGGCTGGAAAGAGATCTTGTTGTTGGCAACACCTTGGTGGACATGTATGCCAAATGTGGCTCGCTTGGAGAAGCAGGGGAAGCATTTGACAAGGTGCCAGTTCGAAATGAGGTCACGTGGACTGCACTGATTGCAGGATATGCTGAGCATGGACTTGGTGAAGAAGCGCTCAAGTGTCTTGAACAGATGCAACTGGAGGGTCTCTCCCCAAATGCTATCACATTTGTTTACAGCCTGAAAGCTTGTGGCAGCATAGGCGCGATAGACAAGGGCCGAGAAATGCACACTGAGATAGCCAGAAAGGGGCTGGAAAGAGATCTTGTTGTTGGCAACACTTTGGTAGATATGTATGCCAAATGTGGATCACTAGCAGAACAACTGGAAGCATTTGACATGCTGCCAGCTCGAGACGTGGTCTCGTGGAATGCACTGATTGCAGGATATGCCCAGCGTGGTCTTGGTGAAGAAGTGCTCAACTATTTTGAACAGATGCAACTGGAGGGTCTCTCTCCAGATGCTGTCACATTTGTTTGCAGCTTGAAAGCTTGTGGCAGCGTAGGAACAATAGACAAGGGCCGAGAAATGCACGCTGAGATAGTCAGAAAGGGACTGGAAAGAGATCTTGTTGTTGGCAACACCTTGGTGGATATGTATGCCAAATGTGGCCCACTTGTAGAAGCATGGGGAGCATTCGACAAACTGCCAGTTCGAGATGAGTTCTCGTGGAATGCATTGATCGCAGGATATGCCCAGCATGGAGAAAGTGAAATGGTTTTTTATATGGTTGACAGAATGAGAGAGGAAAGGATAAAGCCAAATGGGGTCACATTTTCTATTGTTCTTAGTGTATGCAGTCATGTGGGTCTAGTGGATAAGGGCCAAAATTACTTTGAGGCCATGAGCAGAGACTATGGCATCGCTCCAACTATTCAGCACCACATTGGCATGGTTGATCTCTTGGGCCGTGCAGGCCAATTAGAGGAGGCTATAGCGATGGTGAAAAGGATGCCTTTCCGTCCTGCTCTTGTGGCGTGGCATGCAGTGTTGGGTGCTTGTCAAAAGTGGGGCAAAGTGGAGCTTGCAAGATTGGCCTTTAAACATGCAGTACAATTGGATGAAAAGGATGCTGCGTCATATGTCTTGATGTCCAACGTTTCTGTAGATGCTTATTTGCAAGATGATTGAGGCAATGAATGCGAAAAAACAAGGATTAAATGAGCCAAATACAAAGTGGTTGGATTGCCGGTAGAGGGATTATGCATTCATTTTTGGTAGGGGTTACAAGTCACTACCAAAGAAAAATTATATATGCAAAGATAGAAGATCTTTGCCTCAAAATAAGGGAAGAGGAATATGGCCCAGATTTGTATGGGGTGTCGCAAGACATTCATTATTGCAAAGCAATGGAGAGAGAGGGAGATGAGCAAACTACACCACGAGTTCCTGTACAACATGTACACTATGCTCTACTATCCTCCATTTAGTGGAGTGCGCCCAAATTGGGTGTATACAAGGATAAGGGAATAAGGTCCCATATATTCCATATGCACACTGAGGGTGCAATTTTTCAACACCCCTCTTAAATTGCACTTACAGATGAGGATGGAGTGCAAAATAAAAATTGCTAGGAAAACTAAAAAATTCCTGTAACTGACGAAAATTGTACAAGCATGTAAAATGTAAGTTCCAAATCATCATTCAGCTGTGCGAACAAAACTAAAAAAAGGTGAAAGGGAAGATGGAACTAAAGTCTTGAATCCAATCAATAACTTTCTTTTTTCTACTGAAAAGAACCCTTTATTACATGAGAATGTGTTGGCCCTGAACCTATAGGATGTGGCAGTTGGGTTGATGGAGAAGGCATGTCTCCTCGGCCATGTAACCATGTCCAAATCGAATTTTCGCTCATCCTTTGTGTGCTGGCCACAATTTGGAGGGCTCTCAAGTAAATCTTATGCTCTGCCGGATAGTCCCAAAGACAATGCGGGATCGTCTTCAGCACTCTATTTGCACAAGGAAGGCATATACCATCTATTCGCATCTGCTCCACCATGGGCCAATTGGCAGGCCTCCGTGTACCACCATCCAAAGGAAATATGATACTTTTGGGGCTTGAGGTTGGTCCACACGCATGACCAAAACCAATAAATCACCTCCAAGGGAATCTACTGCTCTAACCAATGGGAGGGGGACCAGGCTGATGCCTCCAGTTGCAATTGTTGCCCAATCTGAGTTAAGATAAAAGCGCATCCTCTACTCTATCAGAGTGCCAAAACCACTCCCTCGGATAAATTTCTTTGAGAGGCCGACCGTCCCATAATCAAAGGCACCATCTCGACCCCTCTGATCCAGCTGAAATCGAAACGGGGTCATGTCAACATTGCACATTGTGGAAGCATAAAAGAGAGAGAGAGAGAGAGCCAAAAACCTTCGTTTATAGCATTGAAAATAGTGCCAACCAGAGGGGTCTATGAGGATGAAATGGAACAATCCACATGTGGTAAGGAGGTCCTATTTATAGTGTGAGGGTAGGAGTTGTAGACAATCAACCTAGTCGGTGGTGGGTTTGCTCGACTTGAACCAGGTTAGGTTGGCTTACATGAACTTGGTCAACATAATGCAGGCTTGGTTAGCTTCAACCAGTTGGCACAAGAACAACTTGAACAGTTTCAAAATCAGCCCTCTTACCCTTGGCTAAATGCCCTGGTAAACGGTCCCCCCAGACTAACTGAGTAAACTACTACTTTCCAAGGTGAGCATACCCACATAGAAGCCCTCACTACCCACATATAAGATGCTATGGTTCAGTCCTTGCCCAATTGGGCTACCACTTTGGCCCTCTACCACTCTAGCAAGTCCAAAATCCCATTTGCTTCCAGGCATCTTGCAGTCTCTGGCTAGAAGGACCTTTGCCCTACTTTGTGGAATCTACACCAATAGGAACCAAGAGACTGTTGCAAAAACTAAATTTGGAGAGGTACCCCTGTCCTCGATAATTATCCGTACCAATGGTGGGGGACCAAGGCTTTCGTAGTCTGTCCCACCATGCCTTGGGGATCGTGGCATCAACCTCCGTCTTCCGATTGCCTGTCCCTCTCAAATGAGAAAGTGCAAGGTGGTAGCGGTGTCTAATATCAGATACTAAAAATAGATGCTCTTAAATCAACGAAAAATTAACTACCCGGCCTACCACAACCCTCTGCAACTCTTGGCCAAGTATCATTTGCAATGGCTATTGATGTACATTATCGTGGAGCCCATGCCGTTCCAACTCATTATGGTCCACAACTCATGGGGAGGTGATTTCTTTGTTCTTTCACTCTACATTGCTTGGTGTTTTTTTCCAAACTATGTTTAAAACAAAACAACAAATTATTTCCCTATTTGCCTTTTCTATACACATGCCGAATTGCATTCCAATTAGCCATGTCCTCATCTGCCATGAAGCCACGAAACTGAACATCCACCACAATATTTCTTTGCATCGCCAGGTTAATGTTTCCTATAATTTAATTGGGCCATTGTGTCCTCAACTTTCATCTTACAAAGGACTATTGTTTGTAGACTTTGAATACTATAATCCAATAAGATATATTAACCTCCTTACCAAATCAGCACTCAATGCTAGTCCAACATTTGACATCTTAAATATTCAACACCTTTCATTGACAATATCCAATTCCCTAGGAAGTAGTAACAAAGCATAGAAGTGTTCATACTTGTGTTTAGCTTTTAATTTTAGGATGGAATCAATTGAGTCCTCTGTAGGCTTTAACTCTACTATGAACACCTCCATCCATCTCCTTAGTCTACACAAATAGAAGTCCACTAGTCCTACTTAAAATGACATTTAAAAGAATAGCAGGGATGGACTTTAAAAAAAAAACTGACCCACTTACCTCCTTTGATTTGTCAAGAACTCTAAATGTGATAGCAATGCAACAATGGTCCCATTCTCCATAATCTTTGTGGCATTCTCCCTTCTAGAAATTATACTATTCATTATAATTTCCCTAGCAACCTCTATCTCAACTTTTTTCATCCTGCTCCAAGGATCTTTTCAACATAATCCTCTACCAATTTCCTCATGACATTAAGATGTTCTCCATATCCATTCCTTTCCAACATCATGATTGTGCCTTCCCAAATGAGCCACAAGCCTTGAATACCTTATATCTTAAGGTATAATATAATAAAAATTTGATTCACATTTAGATTTATGAAGCGGCCTCTAATTGCAATGAAAGCAATGAAATCCACCACGTCTTGTTTTAACCCTAGTCTCAAGCAGGGAATATTCAATTTTACTTTCCAATGAGTTGTATTTTGTATTTGCATCAAGATGAAAATCCACAATCTATATTGTCGCAAAGAAAGGAGCCCCCACAAACTAACAATCTGACATTGCCATTAATACCATGAATGTCCATCTTTGCTCTGTGCCATTCCATTCATATATCCAAACCTTGCAACCATATGTGGCAACTCAAAAATACCATCACCATCTAACACAGATGGAAGGTCTTGCGCTGGCACTATGTTTCCTATCTGCTCCACAAACTTTTATAACTTGTTGTTTATGTTCAATCCTTTCATCAAGGTCTCCAAATGTAGCACTAGATTAACTAAACTATTGAGTTTGTTATTTTTTTGGTGAATGAAAAGTGGGGCACACAAATTGCTCAACATTGTCCTTAATATTTAGGTGGTCATCGTTCAAGTAAAAAACCTTTTTGTAAACCACACAACCACCTTACATTTTGGATCAAGATCGACAAAAATCCCACCTACTTGCACATTGTAGCTTGGAACAATGCTACGAGCAGCATTCATACCACTAATTTTCAAAGAAAATGCTAAACTTATACACTCTATAATACCTTGGTATGTTTCTCATCTATGACCCCGATGAACAAGTCCTTATTGCCAAAAAAAATCCATAAATGCTCCATAATGTCAAAGTTTGGCTCTTTGCTAGTGACAAGATTGAGGGGACTGTGATAAGAGAGGACGCATGCAATTGCATGTCGAAAATAACCCTAATCTAAGCTCATAGAAATGACCTAGATTTAGAAAAAGAAACTAAGAGTCCTCTTTCTCAATTCTTTCCCTTCTTGCCTATAGAGTGAAGAGGGTATGGGCCACACGTTGCCTTGTCCCCTCCAAGCAGGTGACCATTGCACATATCGTAGCGCTATCCAATCACCTGTGCCACATCAAGAGGTGGATAGAGCCATGGGGAGGCCTTTACCTCAGGTAGGAGTGGTGAGTGGCAAAGCAATGAGTCAGTTTTTTTAAAGGTAAAGGCTGACTCATGGCCTCTACTATCCATCAAAGCTGATGGGGAAAGGAGGGCAAATTTTTGAGAAATTACTATGTTGTGATGTGCGAGTTTGGAAGTTTTTGACACATCAAACCTATGAAATTTTTTAACTATGATGTGAGGGGCCACTCTAGAAGTTTTAAAGAGTATAGTGATGTTGAGGCACCCACAATTTCTTGAATACAGAGGGGGTTGATCCAATGGTAAGGATCAATCCTCTAAACCTGCTGAATTGGAGGCATTGGGGGTCAAGAGATGAACTAGAGAATTGACAGAGCAATAAATTTGTTTAAAAAGGGTGGGTTCAGAACAAGCGGTAGCCATAGCTTCCAAGCTACGAGAGCAAGATAAATGGCTATCAAGTCTGTTGTTCACATAGGGCGGAGGCAATCCTATGTATCACATATTGATTAGATGGCCGATTGGTCTACAATGTGTGGGATGGTAGTCACAATACTTCATGGTTTTAAAAGTGTGGACATCCATCTCTTGTCTGACCTCTACATGATGCCCAAGGTTTTTTTGCCTAAGCTGTCTACAATGTGTAAAGTCCATGCTATTCATTTAGGATGACAACCCTTTACATATCATATTTGGAGGATGGTTGTTGCCTAGTTTGAACCCAGTTTATGAGAAGGTAGGTGGTGTAAAGGTCATCGTGTTCCATTTTTCTCTAGCCTCTTTCGAGAAGTAGACCATTCCCTTCACCTCCTAGGTGCTATTCCTCACCATTCCTTAGAGAAGTAGACCATTCCCTCCTAGGTGCTATGCCTCATCATTCCTGCTTCAAATTTCCCCTCTCCCTCCACTCTTTAGATGCTTTCTTTGAGAATCTCACTTCTTGAGCTCTCTTTCCCTTTGGACTTCCCCTCTCAGCGGGTATTCCCAACCAAGGAAGAGGATGCCCAATTGATAGTAGCCGAGGAAGAAGAGGCTACAGTTGCAGTGTCTTTAAGTACATTAATAATCTTCCTTTTATACTTTTTCTTAGGCTTACCCTCCATAACTTCCCATCTCCATAGATTTGACACTAAAGTATATACATTGAATCCTTTTCCAAGTTCTAAGTGTGGATTCTATTTTACAAATGATTCCTTGGGAAACAATTAGAGCTGCTCCCCATGTATTGGAGAACCTTGGGACAACACAATTGGAAATTTTAAGTCAACCAAAATCGCGAAATGGTGACAAATGTACCTACTAATCCCCAATGAAGGTCCCATGATAGGGCGGCTTAATTACACTGGCTACTTGCAATGCAAACTGGTTGTTGTAAGGGGTCATAGGAGGATGTGGCAGGCAAGGTTCACCATGAAAGGCAAGGTGCATCGACTTTATGCATTAATGCATGCCAGGGGGTGCCTCTGAGTGCCCCTTGGACACTGGCTATTCATTTGTGGTCCAACAGCTCCATAAAAATCATGTTCGGTTGGCACTGAGTGGGTCAATGCATGGGGAATCCTTAATGAGCCAAAATATTTAGACAAATATTGAAGACCGGTCCATGGGTGGATTCTATTTTGATTGCTAAAATGATTGTGCCAAGAAATTTGGTTGTCATTGCTAAATTCTAACTACTATCTAAGAGAACCTCCCCGTGCCAACCAATGGTACTGGACTAGGCACATTGGTAGGGGAAATTCCCATGCCCATGAAGAAAAAATGCATAGCTAGCATTTTGGCCTAGTAGTTGACTACTGGCCTAGCATATAGGATTTTGAGAATTCCATCCTAGCAGTCAGGTGCTAGACTAGTTGAACCGGCACAATGGTGTTAGAGCTCCATTTTGTGGCTAATTTGGAGTGTGGTTTTCATAAATATTCAATGCTCTATCTCTCTTGTGAGCCTAGTGGCAGAGTTGATGCAACTGTGAGCTTGCAGTGTGTAAAGCACAGACTTCTCTAACAATCTACAAGCCTTGATGCCAAATGGACTTTCTTACAACTAAAGTGCAAGCTCAAGTAGCTTCTCAACACACGCTTCTATGCATGGTTTGTCTACCTGCATGACGAAGTCTCCTTCCACAACCTTCAACAACTCCTTGAGCTTCCAAGTAGCTCTTGTCTCCACCTTTCCCCATCAACTAGCCAATGAGCCTCTATAGGAGCATCATGGTTGCAACAGCGCCTGCATGCCCACTCTGCAACATCAACAAGGCCCATGCGGCTCACGTGCCCTCATGCACAAGTAACCTCTAGCATGACTTCGAGCCTCTAAATGAGCAAACTAAAGTGCAAAGCATATGTAGCTCCTCTCTATCAACCAACAATGCCCTACGACTGCTCATGCAACCAGATGCCATCAACGCATGCAGCTCCATCTCCATGACCTTGCAATTTACCATGATGGACAAAGGCCAACAAACTTTACCCTATGCCCATACAAGCTTCACACACGGCAGACCAACCGACCCTCCATGAGCCCACAACGGCTCCCCAAGCGATACTCAATGAGCAGCGGTCCCCACGGGCTCCTACTACGACCTTGTCCTCTCCACGACACTCTAGAATTTTATGTCTTCCAACGAGCCCACAAGCAGCTTTCAGCTTCAATGACCTCTCACGGAAACAACTCTAGTGACTCGAGCACACACTAGGACTTCTACACGGTACCACATGAGCGACCACGTCGATGGCTCGTGATGGAAATCTGACACCTTACAGCATCTTCAAGATTCCATCAACATCTTACCTTGGCTCACTGATTGCCATGTGGCACTTTCAAAATAGCCGCTTCTTCACTCACGTGGGTTCTCTCAAGCTGATAAGGTTTTCCAAACCTTAGGTTTGAAAGTGGGCACGTGGTAGGTAAACTCTAACTATGGCTAAGTCTAATTAACTAGGGTCTAGTCAAAGCTGGATAAAATGACTAGCACATGGCAAGTAACCTTATCTTGACACATCAGCAGACACATGTCATCTACCATGTCATCATAGGCACAATCAAAGCCAACACACAGTGCCATGTCAGTTGCCTAGTCAACTTCCTGCCATGTCATCATGATATGTGACAGAGTGCCAGCCAAGCATTGTTACCTCTTCATAGGAACACAGTGCACATAGTGCCACCCCACCACTGGGACCACGTCACCATTTTGCCCTCTCTAGTGATCAAATCCTTCCGGGGGCCGTATCTTTTGATCCAGAGGGAATTTCGCAGAGCTGTAAAAAGCAAAAATGATTGCCAGCCTGTGCTCTACATGTTGAGAACCTTAGATTTGCCATTAGAGATTTCCAAATGCTAACATCATTGATTTCTCATCATCAAAACTACCTCCTTATCCACTGTAGCGTACCCAGCACTTAAAATGAATTAAGATAAAATTCTTTTGCTGCATTTTGCGATTTGATGTGTAGTCTAGCTGTAGACTAGCACCACCACAGAGGAGATCCAACTCCACCAAGCCAAGTCAGCCATTGCCACATTACCCGATTAGTTCCCAGTGGCGTTAGTCCCATTGGATCTATCATCGGTATACATATACACACATGAACACCAATTTAGTTCTCTTGGCGTTTGGCACTTCATCATTTAGTGTGACACTTGGCAGAGTGATCTTCCTCCTCGAATTCAGGATTCTTGTACCTTTGCCTGCACATATACCACCCATGTACAGTCACATTTGTTGACTATTTTTGGCATTGGTATTTTCACACATACATCAACCTTGTACAACCTCTTGGCTACTCTCGACACATGGTTGTCATCACTTTACTACAGGCTTGATCCTTGGCACATACTCAATTCCCACATGACTTGGTTTTGACCGTTTAGCGTAAGTCCCCAGTGGTAGCTCTTTTACAATGTTCTCATAAGTAGACACTCTCGTCGGTACACGGGTAAGCCTTTTGCACAGAGCACCAGACCGCCGCCTCCATCATGGAGCTATTCACATCATGCAGTTGATGATATACTAGTCATGACTCCGAACAAGATCCATGAGTGGAAAGAGAAACCTCTTCGACCATTTATTGCCACATGGTATGTACCAATCTATGATGCAGACTCAAGCCTCATTGGCCTTAACAGATCAGATGCAGATGCAGATGCTTCAAATATTAGGATGGATCAACCTACAGTTTTTTATCATGCACATTCCTCGGTAAGCCCTCAACATGAGGCACACTTCTCGGTGATTCCTCAGCATGAGACACATTCAGTAGTAATCCCTTAGCACGATGCATATTTGATGGTAAGTCCTCAGTACAAGGTAGTCTCATCTACATGAGTGCAGTATGATTCTAGTGATGTCAAGACATCACATTCATGCATGTATCCGACTCCATCTATTGTCACATGCGATTTAGATACTCAGCAGGAGTTCACCAGTAATCATGCAGTTATTCAGCAAGTAAGTCCTCAGTACGAGGCACTCACATCCATCTCCAGCCGCATGCAGAGATTTATGCCCCAACGCATTCCGCTCCTCAGGTGATTCCATTCTAGCATCCATCACTGATGCTTTCACCTTTGATGCATGGCACATCATCTCCTTGGACATAGTTTCCACAAGCAGTACAAATCAATAGATCAGTCTTTAGGACATTCCAGCATCGGCTCACTCATACCTCGCACATTGCTATTAGTTCTTTTGGGTTGTTCACACCCTCGTATGTCAAAACCTGTTAGATCACATCGCCATTGCTACATCAACTAGCCGCACATCTCGATGCCTCTTTCTTAGAGCAGCTACAAAGTCCACGGTGACTCATGACATGTTTAGTACACAGCCCTACACAATGTTATTCACATAGTCATCTTTGATCGACCAGTTTTTTATCCAGGTGGACTTCACTTTTTGCATGCCTATTTTTTGGGTTTCATTCCCAAAGGCCAAGGATGACCCACAACTTAAGAGGGGGAAATCCACATTATGTATAGGATCGTAAGTTGTACTCCTTGTACATGCTTCCGCTACATAGTCATTGTGCTCACATATGCACATACTACTCTGATTTCTTTTCAGTTTTGGATGCTATCATAGGCACCAAACAAAATCTACAAACAGGCCTTGTACATGCACCCTATACTTACCCAGTGCAATTTAAGAGGGGGTGTTAAAGATAGAGTAAATTGCACTATCCACATAGGGCATAGGGGCAAACCCTAGCCCTAGCCCTAGCCCTAACCCTAACCCTAATCATAACCCTAACCCTAACCCACACAATGTTATTCACATAGTCATCTTTGATCGACCAGTTTTTTATCTAGGTGGACTTCACTTTTTGCATGCCTATTTTCTGGGTTTCATTCCCAAAGGCGAAGGATGACCCACAACTTAAGAGGGGGAAATCCACATTATGTACATGATCGTAAGTTGTACATGCTTCCGCTACATAGTCACTGTGCTCACATATGCACATACTACTCTGATTTCTTTTCAGTTTTGGATGCTATCATAGGCACCAAACGCAATCCACAAACAAGCCTTGTACATGCACCCTATACTTACCCAGTGCAATTTAAGAGGGGGTGTTAAAGATAGTGTAAATTGCACTATCCACATAGGGCATAAGGGCAAACCCTAACCCTAACCCTAACCCTAATCATAACCCTAACCCTAACCCTAAGGGGTTCACATGTATATCTTCATGTTCATTGTCAATACACTTAGTGTACAGGTAGCTATATCATGTGCACTCCTCTCTCTTTCCCTCTCTCACTTCCGTTAACAAAGAGTTCATTCATGACATCAAAGGTGCATAATACTATACTAAAAGATATTTTTTTTTCCCCTCACATTCTCTTCCCTACCCACTATATCTCTACTCTTGTTTTGTAGGCCATAGTTGTGTGCAAGTGAATATCTGTAGTGCTCCAAAATAACCCATTTTTAAGGGTACTAGGTGAATATGATGTGGAGGTGATCGGTTTGAAAAAAAAGTCCAAAAAAGAGAAAAAATCCAAAATTTCTAAATATTGTGTTGAGCCCTATTCGGGAGCTTGCTGAAGCAAAATGAAGGTGGAGAAGAGCTCTATGATGAGAGCTAGATGATGAGAGCTAGAGATAGAATGGAAATGCCTCAAGGAGAGGGATTCTGCCTTGACTCAGCAAGAGCTTGTGTGCCTTGATGGAACAAGGGCTTTCATTCTCTCTGACGGAAATCTCTCTTAATGGAAGATGCCTCATGGAAGGAGGGCTTGACACTCATGAAGGGAGTGGAGCAGCATCGGCTCTGATACCATGATAGAGGAAGTGAGAGAGGAGTGCACATGATATAGCTACTTGTACACTAAGTGTATTGACAATGAACATGAAGATACACATGTGAACCCCTTAGGGTTAGGGTTAGGATTCTCCCCTATGCCCTATGTGGATAGTGTAATTTATACTATCTTTAACAATCATTGTCACTTTTCCAATCCTTTTGACCACAAACATGACTACATTCTCAAAATCTTCTTATGAAAGTTATGATGAAAATAAGGGAAAGGTAAAAATTTGAGGGTTATTATTAACGTATAACCAAAAATCACAAAGTACGTAAGCTCAAAGAGACAAGCATGATTTTTAATTAATTTTCCTTCTCATTAATTACTTAATTAATTTTATAATTAACAGTATTTACTAATTAACTTCTTTAGAAAAATATACGAATTGTCAATTAATCGTAAAACTAGTTGTTATATAAATATAATTGCCAATACCTCCTTAATTATTTATTAAATATTTTCTAATTAATTTCTTATTTTTAATTAATTGAAATCCAATTGTTGTTGCTATCAACATAAAGGTGGTGTAAAGATACAACATTTTTCAAAAATGATGCATAAGATATCTTCTCTTATACCGACTTTGTTGCAACCCATTGATCCACAAATGGAAACCTAATTGCCCTTTGATACATACCTAAACCCTCATGTAGAGTGAAATCCTATATTCAAAGAACCAAAGATTAGCAATGAAAAAGGACGTAGAATTTAATTGCTTCTAAAATAATTTACTTGACAAGCAACCATCCCTCAAAAGAGGAAACAAAACAAAATATGCATGACTATGCTTCCAACTTATGTGTGTGTCTCTAATGCATATGACACTTTGCACAAGCATTAATATAAGTGAGATTAAGGGCTGTACAAAGTATCAGATATTATTTGCATGGTTGGACATGCATATTTCTGAGAGTGCTCTCAACGAAAGCAAGAATGGAAGAAGGAGAGAGAGAGAGAGAGAGAGACAGAGAGCCACACAAGTTTTGGTGGGTGCAGAACCACCCTAATCTTCTTTTTCATTCATTTATATGTGTGTTTGAGTATTGTACATAACCGGGGTTAAGGCACAGTGACCTTTAACCCCCACAACCTCCCACTTAAAGGACAATGTGCCTTTAAGGGAGAACAACCAGTGAGCATACTATCCAATGCCCATCAATACATGACAATACTCAAACCGCTGACTAGGTAGACTCTTCGTCAGCATATCTGCAGGGTTATCATCTGTATGAACCTTGACAAGCTCTATGCGCTTGTCCTCAAGTACCTCCCTAATGAAATGGTACCTGACCTCAATGTGTTTGGTCTTTGCATGAAAGACCGGATTCCGTGCTAGCTGAATAGCACTCATGGAATCACTATGCAATGTCGGTACACCTGTATGAATCCCCAAATCTCCCACTAGCCGATCAAGCCATATAGCCTCCTTGCAACCCTCTGTGGCTGCAACATACTCAGCCTCTGTGGTAGACAAAGCAACGCACTTCTGTGCACGAGACATCCACGACACTGCACCACCTGCAAAGGTGAACACATAACCAGAAGTGGATCTCCTACTATCCACATGCCCTGCATAGTCTGAATATGTGTACCCAAGTACATGCATGTCTTCTTTACCAAAGCAGATGCACATCTCCTTGGTACCCTTCATGTACCTCATGATGCACTTAACTGCCTCCCAATGCCTCTTTCCTGGATTAGCCATATATCGGCTAACAACTCCCACTGCAAATGCAATGTCTGGTCTAGTAGCTATCATAGCATACATAAGACTCCCAACTGCTGATGCATAAGGAACCTTGGCCATCATGGCCCTTTCCTCATCTGATTTGGGACTATCTGTATGACTCAGTTTCACATATGGAGGCAATGGAGTACTCACTGCCTTCCCCCCCTCCATATTGAAACGCTGCAATACTTTTGTAACATACTCTTTTTGTGAAAGCCAAAGGAGTTTCCTACTCCGATCACGCATGATGCGCATACCAAGAATATGACCTGCAAATCCCAAATCCTTCATATCAAAGGCCTCATGCAACTTGGCCTTTAATGCATCTAGCTCATAAGTATTCTTGCTAGCCAATAGCATATCATCCACATATAGTGCCAAGATTATCAGGCTATTATCCTTAGCCCTTTCAGTATAGAGGCAGTGATCAATTTCACTCCTTCTAAAACCCTGCGACCGAATGAAAGCGTCAAACTTTTGATACCATTCTCTAGGTGCTTGCTTAAGACCATAGAGACTCTTCTTCAACTTGCAAACTAAATGCTCTTTGCCCTTTTCTTCAAAGCCTTCCGGCTGCACCATGTAAATTTCCTCATGCAAATCCCCATGCAAGAAAGCTGTCTTGACATCCATTTGCATAAGCTCCATATCCTCTACTGCCACTAGTCCAAGCATGCATCTAAGTGTGGTCATCTTCACAACCGGAGAGAATATCTCATCAAAGTCCACACCCTTCTCTTGCTTGAACCCTTTAGCAACCAAACAGGCCTTGTACCTAGGCACATCATCACCTGTGACCTTCATTTTGTAGACCCATTTACATGGCAATGCTTTCTTTCCATGTGGCAAAGAAACCAAGTCCCAAGTCTTATTCTTCATAAGTGAACTCATCTCTGATTGCATAGCATACTCCCACTTGTGTTGATCCTCACGCATCATAGCCTCTCTATAGCAAGAAGGCTCCCCGCAATCAGTAAGCATCACATAGTCTACCCCTGGAACAAACCTATCAGGCGGTCTAGACACTCTAGATGATCTTCTCAAGGGCATTTCAGCTTGCTGTCCCACTTGCATATCAGCCACATTTGGCTCATCATTTCCACCAATAGATGATCCATCATCTACCCTTGATTGTATACCTATGGGAGTACTTGGTGGTACCATTTCTTGCACATTTGGTGCATGGACAGCTTGCTATCTATCAACATATGCAGGTGGATTCACATCCTGGAAAGTGATTCTCCTCATTTCCACATCCCACATGGGTGCCTTATGCATCTTCTTCTCATTGAAGACCACATCATGGCTGCGTATGATCTTCTTTGCTTCTGGATCCCAGAGACGATAGCCCATCTCTCCACTTTCACCATAACCCAGAAAGATGCATTTCCTAGACTTAGGATCTAGCTTCTTTCGAAGCTCCTTTGGCACATGTGCATATGCCTCACACCCAAATATACGCAAATGAGAGTAAGAGGGCTTCTTGCCACTCCATGCCTCTTCAGGAATACCACCATCCAAACTCTTACTAGGTGATCTATTGATCACATGCACTGCAGTCTTCATTGCCTCAGCCCAAAAACCACCAGAAAGACTTGCATTGGAAAGCATGCATTGCAACCTTTCTTGAATGGTACAGTTCATCTTTTCTGCAACTGGATTTCGCTCTGGAGTACGAGGGGATGTAAGCTCCCTCTTAATCCCACGAGTATCACAGAAATGCTGAAAGTCATGAGAGAGATACTCTCCACCATTGTCAGTCCGTAGGCATTTAAGCGTTCTACCTGACTGATTCTCAACCAAGGCCA
The DNA here is from genome assembly GCF_047967505.1 of Dipteris shenzhenensis. NCBI lineage: Eukaryota > Viridiplantae > Streptophyta > Polypodiopsida > Gleicheniales > Dipteridaceae > Dipteris > Dipteris shenzhenensis. The sequence continues at coordinate 9,231,347 of NC_141605.1, forward strand.
GCCATTTCTGAAATACCTGGAACACATCACTCTTCCGAGCTATAGCATAAGCCCACACTTTCCTAGTTGCATCATCAATGAATGTCACATAGTATTCAGCCCCGCCTAATGACCGTGTAGGCATGGGACCACATACGTCTGAATGCACCAAATCAAGCATTTCAAACTCTTTCTTTCCCCTTCTTTTATGGGCTGATTTAGTCTGCTTCCCATAGAGACAGTGCTCACAAAATTCAAAATCAGAGAAACTCAAATGTGGTACGTAACCCAAATGGCATAAGAGTTTCATTCCATTCTGGCTCATGTGCCCCAACCTGCAATGCTACAAAGAAGTGCTTGGCTGCTCGGTTATTGCAACAACATGATCAAATACCCCTGATACATGTAAGGGATACAAAGTCCCACACTTGGCACCCCTGGCCAAAAGCATAGAGCCCTTCTGAATTTTCCAACTCTGAAAACCAAAAGTGGTGTGAAAACCAGCATCATCTAGCTGACCCACTGAAATAAGACTCTTGGTCAGCTTAGGCACATGTCTCACATGTTTCAAAACAAATGCAGACCCATTTGCAAAAGAAAACTTTATGTCACCTACTCCCACTATGTCACATGCATAGTCATTTCCAAGATGCACACAACCTGTCTTTCCACTGTCATAAGTGGAGAACCATTCCCTATGGGGAGTAACATGGAATGAAGCACCAGAATCCAAAATCCAATCCTGGGAATATGCATCATCTGAAGTGGTAAGCAACTCTGCAGATAAACTAGACATGAAGAGAACATCATTGTCACTATCACGTGTGACTGCATTGATCTCCTCGATCTTCACTTTTCCTTTGTCCTCCCTTGGACTCTCTTCCTTTTGATTTGCACCCCAATTTGCATTCTTTTTCTTATCCCTTTGCTCTCTTTTTAGCTTGTAGCAATCCTTTTTCATATGGCCCTTCTTGCCACAGTGGTAACACTCAATGTTCCGTGCCCTAGATTTGCTACGTGACTTCCCTCTTTCTTGGGACTTCCCCCTAAACTGTGATCTACCCCTTGGCACATTTAAGGCTGCATCCTGCTTGTTGCCATCCATAGACTTCCGTCTAATCTCCTCGGCCAACAAGCTACCCACAACATCATCAAATTTCAGTACTCCACCAGGTGCAGAGTTACTGACAGCTGTATGGAAGGTATCCCATGAGGATGGCAATGAACATAAGAGAAATATTGCCTTAGTCTCCGCATCAAAATTCATTTTCTGAGCCTGAAGCTGGCTGAAAATAATATTGAATTCATTCAAATGAGAAGCAATGGAGACCCCTTCCTTCATCTGCAGCTCAAACAACCTCTTCATGAGGTAAACTTTATTAAAGGTAGTTTCCTTCTCATAGGTGGCACACAGTTTCTTCCACAAATCTTCTGTAGTCTGCTCATTTACTACTGTGAAATAAACTGACTCTGCAAGATGAAGTCTAATAGTAGACTTTGCTAATGCATCCAACTCATTCCAATCATCCTCAGACATATCCGCAGGCTTAGCTTCAATACCTGCCAAGGGTTTAATCTGCTTCTTTTGAATAAGCACATCTCTTATTTGTTCTTTCCACAAAGAAAAGTTTGTCCCATCAAACTTTTTAATGCTGAAAAACTCCTTTTCAGACATGGAAGAGGATGCCATAATGCAAATAAAGCAAAATCCCAAATGCTAGTACCTGCAAGAGAGAATCACACCAAATACCAAGTGCACCCAAATGTGTATGCCACAATAGAGTGAAATATCACCAAAACTCAAAGCTCAAAGCATCAAAAGATGCATCTGACTCATGTGCATATACTATGCATCCATATGAGCAAATCTGGCCCAAAAGAGAATGCCAATAAGTGCCAAATGACTCAAGCATAAACACTGTCCACTGGCATATGCATCAATTATATCTCATCCAAGAGAGCATAGCACTATCAGTGCATCACCAACAATAGGGTCAAAGCTGTCCCTCAGCATAAAATAGCATCCATGTGTAAAGCGTCCATAAAAAATAGCATCCCACAAGGTAATTTGGGCCTATCAGCGCATCCAACAAGGACCGCAATGCATCCAAATGGCCTATAAATCATCCATTGCAACCCATGCATACCACGAATGAGTGCACACTGCTCAAACTACAACCAGAGTGATCTGCATAAGGTATGCTCAAGAAATCATAGTCCCACGGTAATGAGCGCTACTGAAAATAGAACCTAAGATGCTTCAAAACATGGGCGCCATTGCATAATCGGACTCAGCTAGAAAATCTGCAAATATCTCTCTTCTGCCAGAACTCCAAAATCCTAACCGATGAGTGAGAAATGGGAGTCAATACTTATCCACTGCCATGTGGCATAAATCTAAGGTTTCAAAACCTTAGTATGAAAAATGCATAAGAGAGACGAAATCGAATACACAGAGATTTATAACTCTGAAAATCCTCCACCGAATCACGCAAGAACTGATAGGTAAGGGTTTTTGGGTGTCCGGAACGCAATGGGACAGACGGTTTTGGAAACCGTGGTCTCAATCACTGGGTCCAACACACGGACTGAAAAACGTTTTTGGAAACAGAGCTATTTGTAAACTCCACCGGAGTGCGAATGATGAGCAACATAGAAGTTTTAGGACCTCCTGAGTCTACTGGAACTGACAGATCTGCAAATGGTTGCTCCAAACTTGAGTTCCAACACCCGGGCAAAAAACGCAGGAACTGACACAGAGAGCCAGAAATCCAATGAAATGATCCCGGATTCAAGAATGAAGGTGTTTCCAAGCTCCTGAAGTAATGTGGACACCAAAAGCAAGCAATAGTTGCCTCTACAAGTCAATATGGAGTCTCTGTCATCGAACGGAACAGGGAAAAGCTCAAAAAACGACTTTTTCTTTGAAAACACTTGACAGGCTCTCAAAACCACTTCGTAAAGCCAAAATGACTTTTCCAAAGGTTCCTCCAAGGTCTCTGCACACTCGGATGCAAGTAAAGTCACCCATAAAGCTTCCCACAGAGCTTCTCCTTCCTCCCACAGAGCTGCTGAGCTTCAAGCATTTACGCACGCTCAGCTAGATCACCCGGGCTCTGATACCAGTTGAGAGTGCTCTCAACGGAAGCAAGAATGGAAGAAGGAGAGAGAGAGAGAGAGAGAGACAGAGAGCCACACAAGTTTTGGTGGGTGCAGAACCACCCTAATCTTCTTTTTCATTCATTTATATGTGTGTTTGAGTATTGTACATAACCGGGGTTAAGGCACAGTGACCTTTAACCCCCACATTTTTCTTGGTTTCTTACCATGAATCATACATGAGTGTTAAAAAATATGCATCAGTGTACTTCTAGCCTATGTGTCCATCTGTAATGGGCATAATACTTTACACAAGCCTTAATCTAAGTAAGATTAAGGCTTGTGCAAAGCATCATATCCATTGGATATCATTTTCATGGTTGGGCATGCATATTTTTTTATTTTCTTACTTAAACTTTAAACCCTAATCCCTATATCCTAAATCCTAAAACTTAAACCCTAAACCCTAAACCTAAAATCCTAAATGCTAAACCATAAATCCTAAAAGCTAAACCTTAAACCCTAAAATATAAAATAAGCTACTTTGTTTAAGATGTAAACCTGAAACCCCAATTCAATGGCATAAAATTAGAGAAAAAACAAATTCTACAAGAATTTTTTTGACAAACCCACATTTTTTTGTGTTAACTTTTTAAAAAAACCAAAATGTGAACAATTGTTCTAAAAAACCCCCATTTTGAGGTACAAAATGGAAAAAAAACAAATGTGAGTATGTTTTTTGGGGGAAAAAAGCAAAAATTTGGAAAATCTAGTTGAGAAATCCTAATTTCTTGCTATTAATTTGCAAAAAAAACAAAATGGGACATGGTTTGAAAACTCTCACTTTTGGTAGGTATAGATTTTATTGGAAATTAGAAAGATTTAAAAATTAGAGAGGAGGGGAGGGCAGACGACACGTGGGTATAATAAGGGGAAGAGGGAGGGAGTGAGGGGGGAGTAGGAAGAGGGAGAGGGCAAGCACTAGGGAGCAGGAGAGGGAGAGGGGGGAGAGGGAAGGTGAGGGAGAGGAAGTAGGGAGAGGGTAGGAGTGAGGGGGGAGTATGGAGAGGGTGGGAGTGAGGGGGGAGTATGGACAGGGAGAGGGTGGGAGTGAGGGGGGAGTATGGAGAGGGAGAGGGGAAGTAGGGAGGGGAGAGGGAGAGGGAGAGGGAAGGTAAGGAAGGGGGAAGTATGGAGAGGGTGAGGAAGGGGAAAGTAAGGACGGGGATGGGGTCTCTCTCTCTCTCTCTCTCTCTCTCTCTCTCTCTCTCTCTCTCTCTCTGTGCCCAATTCAAGCCCCCCCCTCCTGCTCCCCCTGCCCTCTCTCTCTCTCTCTCTCTCTCTCTCTCTCTCTCTCTCTCTCTCTCTCTCTCTCTCTCTCTCTCTCTCCCCCCACTTCAAGCCTCCCCCCTTCCCCCTCCCACCCAACATGTGGTACACACCACACTTTTTTCCTTATGATGTGAGTAGAAATAAGTCACATATACTATTCTGTGATCAACAGAAGGGTATATGTACGTCATTGTCTAATCACACATGAAAGTTTTTTATTTAACATGGTAGCTAGTTATGATCCAATAGATATTTTCTTCAGTTGCTAGAAAATACATAGAAGATATTACTTGACATACCAATTGCTTTTCATTATCTATAAAGACAATTTCATAAAGAAACTACTAGAGCAAAAAGCTTGCCATGAGCAAACAACCATGCCTTCCCTCTTGCTTAGCAAAAATGTCATATGTTTTTTATTCTCTTTAAATTTCTCCAATTTAGTTCACTTTAGCAGAACACTTTATCGAAGCATACCATATGTATCACACAATAATAATTTTGTTATCTATAACTAAGCTAGGATTGGCATCTACTCAAGCAAGCTACGAGGATACAAGCCCTCTAAGTAATTATATTTCTTATTTCATACATATCAGATGATATACGTCATCTAATCCTTATCAATGCACACAATTGTGCTTATTTAATCATAACAACCTCTTAGCTCACCTAAATTATCATCGATCCTATCTAGGCTATCATATTTTATTCTCCTTTTCATGATATTTTAATATGATCTATCACTCTTCTTCAAATTCAATTATTCCCTTCCATTGCCCTACCATTATTTCTTGTCTCTATATGAGTACCTCTATGAGAATAAGAAAAATGAAAGTATGGGAAAATAAAAATATGAAAATAACTACGTATGTCCTTTGTCCTTCGAAATCTATGCTTGCTTGGTTGAGCCCCAATCAACTTTCTTTTGCTTCCCATTCAATCATCGTCAGTCTGATAACTTTGTGGTTCAAAAGAGATTCCTTGCAGAACCTCTCTTTCATATTAACCTCATCATATGCAACTTAAGAAAAGCAATTAAGTAAAAAGAAAGAAGAAGGATAAAGCATGTATCTAGAGATGCCTTGGTCGTCTCGTCACAACGCTTGTATGTTTGATTGTGTCCACTAAGCTGACAAGAGAAATTACGATTTTTGTCGAAGCAATAACATGCATATAGTGCATCTATTTGTCATTGTTTCATATGCAGCTCTCAATTCTTGATTTAGTCCTATTGCTTTCTTCCAAATTAAATAGCCATGGTCTTTTGCTTAGGAGAGTGACATCCCTATTGCGATTTTCATACGACTTCCATTCTTGAAATCACATGTTGCTACTATTACTTAAAATATAATTCATTCTTTAAGAATATGAATCTTTTCTATCCTCATGCCCTATGATTAAGTCATCCCTGATTGTGGTTGTTCATCTTCCTATCCAAAGGCTGCTTCTACCCATTCGTTGACAGCGGGTAGTGAAAGAAACAACCATAAATTTTTTACCTCAAGTTGGAATATAGTGATCCAACCACTCAGAAGAACCAAGGCATACCCTGTGAACAAGCCAATGATGGCGATTTTCATTAATTGCAATTGTAGCATTGATTTTTGAAGCGTCTTTGATAACTTTTACATATAAACTCAAAACCTAGCAATCAAGTAGTCAAAACATTTAGAAATAACATTTTGAGAACGATTGTGTCATCAGATTGTAGAAAATCATGTTGCTTGCCTCCCACTGTCAAGCTAGAGCATAGCCAAGCTCTCATACAAATGTTACAAAAATTGAAAATAAAAAATGCTCACAAATTCATGATTTACCAAAACTATAGAAGCCAAGAGCAAGGAAACATGTGGGATAGAGAAGAGAAAGAGAGAGTGACACTGCATGGGATCCAATCTACCCCCCCCACCCAATGGTGGCTCTTGATTTCCATCTAGAGTTTTTATAACTGTAATTCCAAAAAGCAAAGAGCCAATAATAGTACATCCAAAAGCATCCCTTGTCCACAATTAGAGGGATTTCTCAACATGGCTCCATGAGCTCAAAATTTCATAAGTATTAATATGCCCTCATCCACAATTAATAAAGTAAATGAGCCCACGGCTTAGTATTCATTTCTTTACAATATGGCCCATGGCTTTGGCAACCATTCGATAGTTCAATCAATCCAAATCACCTTCACCATCTCCGTTCCTCATTATTTAACTCATCATTTGTACTCAAGCCACCAATTGTGCTAGTTGTTAGAATCAATTGATGAATCATCACACCAACTAATCCCAACACAATTGTACGCTTGATATATACAGACATTAAAATACTCACCTTGCAACAAATTGCATTACACCAGTAACACTAGTGACATTATTATTAACATGAAATCACCCACAATACTAACCATCTAGCCTGGAAAAACTCAGGTAGTTAGGCATCCCCAACTAAACCCCACAAAGCATCCACTAGGACCCCCGCTATGTCTGGTGTGCTCCTATGGAATACTTTGCCATAGTCACACTTAACTAAAATAAAATAATTTCCATAGCACAATAATATTAGAAATATAATTCCATAACAAGCAGCCTTAATTTTTTACATGCACATAAATTAATTCAATCTACTCGTCAAAACTTAGCTTAACCTCATTGATTCGTTCAGAGGCAATAGAAGCACTCAATGCTCCTATGCACATAGCGATTCAGTTGAGCTGTTTGTGATCCAACCTGTTGCTCTAGAAGACTCCCGCGTCTCCTGCAATGCCATAGCCAAACACCTACACCAGAAACAAATCTTCAATGGCGACATGCAGTGCCATAGCCAGCCTTGTACTTATCCAACATGCCGTCGGACTTGTACTTGGTCTTGTACACCCACTTGGTTCCGATTACCTTGTGTTTTTTGGTCGATCCAGAAGGTCCCAAGTGTTGTTCTTCATTATGGAGCCATACCCCGACTGCATAGCCTCCATCCACCTATCATCACCATGTGCCTCTTTAAGACACTTGGGTTCATCAGCACGGATCACTTCTGTCATCAAAGCATAGTTGATCAAGTGTTCCTGTGCCCTTCTTTGCTCCTCTAATCTCTTGGACCGCCGGCGGTGTTCGGATGGTTCCTCCTCAATGGCTGGAGGTTCTCTGCCCTCCAAAAGTTGCTTTATCCACTTCGGGAATGGCCGTTGCCGTTGTGGTTCTGCAGGCTCTTCTTCATCTTCTTTATCTTGAATCCTCCCAAGCATCGTTGGGGGAGTTCGGTCTGCTATTGGTGACGGTACTGGATGGATATCCTAGTCCTCATTGTCTAGGAAGGAAGCATCCTCCTCCAATTGATGCGGCCATTCTGAGAAGACCACGTCGCGACTTACAATTACCTTCTTCGTAACAGGGTTATAGAGACGGTAACCTTTTGCCTCTTCACTGTAGCCCAAGAAAATACAATTCCAGCTCTTCGGTTCCCATTTGTCCTGGTAGCATCAGGGACATGCACAAAACAGTCATATCCAAAAACTCTGAAATGTGCAGCTGAAGATTTCTTACCAAAAAAGGCTTGCAGTGGAGTCATTCCGTTCACAGCCTTTGTGTAGCTACGATTCAAGATGTAAACTGCAGTGTTACATGCTTCAGCCCAGAAAGTCTTTGGCAAATCTTTCCCTTTCATCATACTTTGGCCCATTTCACAGATGATGCGCATCTTGCGTTCTGCTACTCCATTTTGCTGTGATGTATGTGGCGGGGGTTTCTGCCTCTTGATTCCGTGACTTTTGCAGTAACTTTCGAATTCAGTTGATGTGAACTCTCCAACTCTGTCTGATCTCAACTTCTTCACCTTCCTCCCCGTTTCTTTCTCGATCATTACATGCCATTCCTTGAATTACTAAAAGCCTCATCTTTAGTCTTTAGGAAGTATATCCATATCCTTCTACTGTAGTTGTCGATCAGCGTCATGAAGTAGTAGGAACCACCCAAAGCTTCTGTCTCCATCTTTCCGCAGAGGTTCGTGTGAATGAGCTCTAGAGGAGCCTTTGCCCTGCTGGCCTCTTTAGGAAAGGGCTGCCGATGCTGCTTGCCCATCATGCAAGCCTCACATATATCGAGCAGATCTAAAATTTCTGGTAGGTCTGCAATCATTCCACTTTTATGCATCTCCTTCAAAGAACTAAGGTCTAGATGACCAAACCTCTCATGCCACAGCTTAGTGTTCTTCACATCCGCTTGAGCACTGAAAGCTGAGAGTTGGTAAATGTTGTTGCGCCGTGTACCTTTACCAACGACCTTCCCTTGAAGATCCAGAATTTGTGCACCATTTTTATCGAATTGAACTTTGAGGTCCCGATCCGTGATCGCAGAACAAACAACAAGTTCCTCTTGATATCTGGCACATAAAGAACATCGGACAACTGTTTTTACAACTCCATCTGACTTGAGAGCAATCGTACCTTTTTCTTTTGCTGGACATTTTACATCATTGCCGACTACTACCATGATGTCATTCCCTACCGGCTGTAGAGAGGTATACCAATCCTTCCGACTGATCATGTGGCATAATGCACCACTGTCAATGATCCACGGTTCATCCGCAGGTACATGAACTGCCTCCGTGCAAATCTCCTCAATTGCGACAAACAGCTCTACTGGTACTGCCTGCGCGCTATTGTTGGACTCTTTCTTTACTCCATTCTTCTCATCTGCAATCTTCTTTCGACACTCATTCTGCTTGTGCCCTGCCTTGTTGCAATGGAAGCACTTGATCTTCTTCTTTCTCTTTTTATCATCAGAAGAAGATGGGTTACCAGAGTCCTTACCCTTACCTTTCTTTGATTCGGTCCAGAAAGCCGAATCTTCTCCAGTCCTCGTCTTTTGACGCATCTCCTCCTCTAGAAGCATCGCGCTGAAATCCTCAAAGTTGAGGGGTGGATTTCTGTTCTACGTATTTAGCGCCGTAACAAGACCGTCGTACTTTGGTGGGAGAATCCGTATGCACCTTTGTGCTAGATTCTCGCTGGTGATGGTGATGCCAATCGCAGTCATTTGATCGCGCAGATTCTTCACCATGGTGATGAACTTATCTGCCGCTTCAGACTCAGACAACTTCTTGTTCGTGAGTTGAGTCTCCAGATTCTGAATCCGCGTCTGATTCGTGATCTCGTACTGATTTTTGAGACCGTCCATGCCTCCTCCACTGTGGTGACATGTTGAATTAACGCCATGACGGAATCACTAACACTGCAGACAATAGAACACAGCGCATCTGCATTTCTTCTTGTCCACGCGAGAATCTCATTTGCATTTAGTACTATCTGTTATCTTGCATTGGTTGGATCCGGTCTCGCAACCGGCCTCACGTCCACCCCAGTAGCAATGTCCCAAAGCTCGTATGCGCTTAGGATGGTCTTCATCTTGAACTTCCAAAGTGGATAGTTAGAGCCGTCCAACTTTTCGCTTTTGCCGAACGGTGGGATTTGTAGTCTTGCAGGCTGGGCCATCTCTCACAATCTGCTCGCAAACAGAAAACACACTACCAAATCTTCTTACTAGAGTCCAGGCTCTGATACCATGTAAGAAAATAATACAACGTCTATGCTCAACAGATAACAGGATCTCGTTCGCAAGAGAGAAAACAAGATAGTATGGAGAATCAAGAATTTAATTACTGTGTAGAACTGCCTCCCAACCGTGCGCTCCTGTGAAAGAAGCTTCGATGGCGTGTTGGAAACAGTAGAAGATGGAGGCTGGATGCTAAGGAATCAGGGTTGCTGTAGCCAGTGATGAAATGGGCTTCACGGGCTTACTCTTATATAGCCACCAGTCGTAGTCAGTTAGGCTCAATTGGATGACCGCCCAAAACGGTTGACTGGGGATCGGTCCCGAAATAGGCCACTGACCATACGATAGAACCGGTGCACAAAATAGAGCAACTACCCTACGGTCTCTGTTTAGCCCGAAGCCATCCGGGATCATCTGAGGCTCCAAACGGGCCCTACAACTCGAGAGTGGGCTGCCTCGAGAAATGCTCTGTCTACCCTCAGTGCAATCAGTCAAGGGATGCCTTCCTGCACTTGCATGTAGCCTAGTTGGTGGTGTGCCAACTCTATCTGAAGCCGTCCAACCATCAAGCCACACATGGCCCTCATCTGGTGTCCAAACCAGGACCTATCGGATAACCGAGCTACTCAAATGCCTTCTCCTCATATGGGGGGCTTACAAGTAGAGTTAGCTGGTTCCCGCATAGTTACACAAGAATGGAGCATTGATATCTAACATCTTGCACCATGTCTACAACTAGAAACCTCAATTTGGAGGCATCTGCTAAGCTTGACAACTCCAATTATGGCACATGAAAATACTGAAACGTGAATAGCAATTCAAACACATATAATAGCACCTAAATCAAATATGCACAGAAAATCATGAAAAGACAAGAGGCAATCACTAGGTACAATCTCCCCCCTCGAGGTGTGTGGCTCATGATCCCACACCAAGAGTATTTATAATATTTCAATAAGAGCATGAGCCATTGATACAAAGTCATGTATTCATCTCTTGATCATCATTTTCTATACTTTTCTGGTGAGCATCCTTTTACCTTACTTTTCTCTATGTCACTCCTTTTCTCATGTACTCATCCAAAATTGCATATCAAAAGTGAAAGGCTTTTAAGCACTCTCCCTTATCCAAAAATGCAATGGCCCTTGGCCATTTATTACATTACATAGCACTAGCACAAAACCATGGCATTTAGCATTTATTCCCTCGAGCATATTTACTCCCATCCGTCCATGTCATTTCCTATACTCATTGAACCAATCCACCACCATTAGTCAAATACTTAGCGCAATGATATACATCATATGATTAGTCAATCATGCTAAGTAATAGTCTTTACAAACGACAATCCATTAATATGAGTATTTCTAAATAGCATCACCCATGATACTTATTAATGGCACACGTTTAGTTAGGTGTCCCTGACACCTAAGTATTAAATAGAACCCCCGCCATGTGTGGTGTGATCCTATAAATACTTTACGTCATTTCAAACAAGAGCTTTGAGAAATATTTTCTCGTAACATTCCCTCTTGCTTAAGGTGCAACTGACCTCAGTTGTGATTTTATTTATATGAGTTAAGGATATCAGGATGGTCTCACAAGAACCACTTTGCATTCTCTTTTAGATGATTTTTAAACTTCAATAAATAGGAGTTATAAGTCTTTCCTTTGCGTGTTGTTCTTTGCTGATCATCTAGAATATACAATCAGGCTCAAGAACTTCAACTTCATCCACAATTAAAAGTGGCTCTTCATAAATAGGATGCGTTGGTAATTCTCATTTAAAAGATTTCAAGAGATGAATGTGAAAGGTGTTATAAATCTTCCAATGATTGGGCAGGTCCAAATGATAAGTCAAATCATTTACCTTAGCGATAACCTTGAAAGGTCCATAAAACCTTGGTGCTAATTTCACTCTAGGGTATTTATCAACACTCTGATAAGTCAAATCATTTACCTTAGCGATAACCTTGAAAGGTCCATAAAACCTTGGTGCTAATTTCACTCCAGGGTATTTATCAACACTCTTTAAACGCCTCTTTTCAATTCGTAGAAGGACAAAATCTCCTTCCTTATATATCATATGTTGTCTTTTCTTGTTTGGTTGATTAGTATAATTCTCTTGAGCTCTCTTGATGGCTTTAGTCACTTCTCTCATGATCCGATCTTAGTTTCTTGTAAAATCATCAGCAGCTTCTATCTTCTGACTAATCCTTGTGATTGGGATCGGTAATAACTTTCCATAAATTATTTTGAATGAAGCTCTTGCTGTAGCAGAATAGATTGTGTTGTTATAAGAAAATTGTAATAAATGCAAATACTTATCCCAATTCCTACTTTAAGAATCAACATATATTTGCTACATATCCAAGATAGTATTGTTGGTTACCTCCGTTTGTCCATTTGCCTCAGGATGAAAAGCTAAAGTAAAATCCACTTTAGTGCCAAGATTTTCAAATAAAGTCCTCCAAAAGGCACTACAAAACTTAGAATCTCGATCTGATACTATAATCTTTTGTAATCTATGATGCAAAAAAACATACTTCAAATACATGTGTGCCGCTTGTGGTGCAGATAATGTCCTTTTGCAAGGCAAGAAACAAGCTTGCTTGCTTGCTAAAGTGATCCACGATAGTCCAGATCATGTTATTCTGACTAAAAGTCAAAGGAAATCCAGTAACAAAATCCACAGATATTTGTTCCTAAGATTGTGAAGGAATAGGCAAAGGCATTAATAGTCTTTGTGTCTTTCCCTTGAAACTTTTAATCTTCTCACAAATCAAACACTCAGCAACATACTTAGAGATATCTTTCTTCATCAAAGGCCAATGAAATTCTTTAACAATACTTTGATAAGTTACAGTCACACCTCGATGTCCCACATAAGGAGGTTGATGCATTTCCTCCATTACTTGTAATCTAAATGGATTGGTGGCGCAAAGCCTTTTCTCATAAAAGAGATATCCATCATTAAATGAATAGCTAGATATAGGACTCCAATTGTGTTATTCAAGCTTAGTCCATATATCAAAGAAGTCAGAGTTATCGTGATAAGAATTTTTCATTGTCTCGAATGGTTGTATTTCAATTATTGAGATGTTGATTTCTAGTCTTCGACTTAATGCATCTGCAACCGTATTTTCTTTTCCAAGCTGATATTGAATCATTGGTTGAAAACTTTGAATAAAAGAAGCCCATTTGATATGTCTCAGAAATTAATGGTCGCGTCAAGAGATGCTTAATGCTTTCTCTAAGCCCATTAAATAATGCTTTCAAATCCTTAGAATATGTACAACTGCTATCAATTCTTTGTCATAAGTACTATAATTGAACTTTATCGGCTTAAGCTTTCTACTTTCAAATGCTATCGGATGATTGTCTTGCATAAGCACGGCTCCAATCCCAGTTACACTTGCATCAGTTACAACAACAAAGGTCGTGAAAAGTCTGATAACTGAAGTACTGGGGATTTGACTAAAGCTCCTTTTAAAGGTTGAAATGATTTATCATGGCTGGAAGTCCAAATGAACTTTGTAGTTTTCTTTATGAGATAGGTCAGTGGATTTGCTAAGAAAGCAAAGTTCCTAACGAATTTCATGTAGTAACTACATAAGCCTAAAAATAATCTTAGCTCATGTATATCTTTAGGTTTCGGCCATATTTCAATACATTCCACTAACTTAATACTCTTCACCAGACAAATAAGCTGAAAGGGACAAAAGTATGGGTAGCCAAGAAGCTAGCTCGAACACAACTGAGCCAGAAGGCATGCGAGTAGGTTCGAGCAGCCAGACAGGATGGCAAAATGGGCAGTATATCATGAGGGTATCGAGTTTAAATCAATACCAAAAGACCATCAGTCTTAAACTGATATATAGTCATCTTTTATCTTACTTTTTCAAACTACTATGCAGGTGTTCTAGAATAACTCGGAATCGGTTTGGGAGCTGCCTTGGGGACTCCTTAAATGGATGCATTAGCTAGTTTTTTGCTATCCCATAGACCTGTTGGCCTCCAGTTCACATTAATAGACTCTCTCTCTCTCTCTCTCTCTCTCTCTCTCTCTCTAGCAATGTGAAATAGAAGCTTCGTATCTTTAAGATTCGGGTCTCCTATCCCAAATTTCAAATAGAGCCTCCATACACCTAGCACTATAAACAAGAGCTCTCAGTAGCCAAATCTGCAACAGGTAAAGCAAAAGCTGTGTATAGATTCAATCCTCTTACAAAAAACACTAAGATTCAATGATATCAAGCACTCATGTACTCACTTATTGATGTGACCTCTATCTTATCCTACTATCCTCCTCCATCCTATGTTCCTCCACACTCTCCCTCTACTCCCATCTCTCTCTCTCTCTCTCTCTCTCTCCATCCATGAGGTAGTCGCGCACCGCGAGAGGATACTGTGATCACAAAGACAAAAGCAGATTTCTTCCTTGGCAGATCCTTCTCAGAGCTGTATCACGGATTTCTTCCTGCCAGATCACATGGACTCCCACAAGACGAGGCCTCGACATGATCATGACCTAGAGCCAGTGACCCGACAGCTCAGACAGAGGGTTGACGCGCAGATTACACTTAGGGACATCCTCTCTCTATTCAGAGTTGGAGCACCGACAGGGGTTATTGTGTCCCTTGTTAGACGCAGAGCTATGACCAAGAGACGTCACAAAGCCACACACTTGAGCAACCGAGAGAACTCTATCGCCGATTTCATGCCTCCATTGCCTCATCCACCCTGATGTCCTACTGACGATGATGATGATGCTGATGATGATGATGATGAGATTGATATGTAGTCAACCACTGACATGATTGTGTTGTACTTAGTACTATCATTTTGCATTTCTACATTCTGCATTGGTGTGGATGCTCGTTTAGTAGCTTCACCCTCACAGCTTGTTTTTTTGTACCAGGTTTTTCACCTTGATGTCCTGCTGACGATGATGATGATGATGAGATTGATATGTAGTCGACCACTGGCATGACTGTGTTGTACTTAGTAATATCATTTTGCATTTCTACATTCTGCATTGGTGTGGATGCTCGTTTAGTAGCTTCACCCTCACAGCTTGTTTTTTTTGTACCAGGTTTTTCAGTCTAATTGACCCATCGGTCTTCCAAAGACTTTAATAAACTCTCTCTCTCTCTCTCTCTCTCTCTCTCTCTCTCCCCCCTTCCCTTGCCTTGCATCAAAAGAATGTCTAGTGACACCCAATGAAAGTTTAGGACATACCCTTCCGTCCTCATTTCCAAGGAAAGATGTTCTTGCTTTAGGGATGTCTTGTATTCCCTACCAAAAATGAATACACTATCTCCCTGTTGTCAGGCCAACAACTCTGTTCTGGACTTTTCCATGCTTGTTTTGTCACTCTCATTGCCTCGACTTTCTTCTCTTCCTCCTGCATGTGAGCATCTGCATAGATGTTGGACATCAAGGTATAAGATGCACCATCCTTTTCATCCACTTGCACTGCATGTTCAAATGCCAGTCTTCCAAGCTCCACATTACCCCACTTTCGACAAGCACCCAACACTGTATGCCATGCCACAAGATGAGGATGGAAAGGCATCTTCTTTACCATTGCTACTGCCTCCTCTAATTGGCCTGCACGCCCAAAGAGATCAACCATGCCAATATGGTGCTCAATGGTTGGAGTGATGCCATAGTCTCTGCTCATGGACTCAAAGTAATTATGGCCCTTATCCACTAGACCCGTATGACTGCACACAGTAAGAATGACAGAGAATGTGACCCTGTTTGGCTTTATCCCTTCTCTCATTCTCTCATACATATGAAAAGCCATTTCACTTTCTCCATGCTGAGCATATCCTGCTATCAGCACATTCCACAAGGCCACGTCTTGAACTTGCAGCATGTCAAACACTTCCCGTGCTTCCACAAGCAAGCCACATTTGGCATACATATCCACCAAGGTGTTGCCAACAACAAGATCTCTTTCCAGCCCCTTTTTGGCTATCTCAGCATGCATTTCTCTGCCCTTGTCGATTGCTGCCATGCTGCCACAAGCTTTCAAGATGCAAACAAACGTGACAGCATTTGGAGAGAGAGCCTCTAACTGCATCTGCTCAAGACAATTGAGTGCTTCCTCACCTAGCCCATGCTCGGCATATCCTGCAATCAGCGCAGTCCATGAGACCTCATTTCGAACTGTCAGCTTGTCAAATGCTTCCCGTGCTTCTAAAACCGAACCACATTTGGCATACATATCCACCAAGGTGCTGCCAACAACGAGATCACTTTCCAGCCCCTTTCTGGCTATCTCAGCATGCATTTCTTGGCCCTTGTCTATTGCTCCTATGCTGCCGCAAGCTTTCAAGCTGCAAACAAACAATACAGCATCTGGAGAGTGACCCTCCAATTGCATTTGTTCAAGACAGTTGAGAGCTTCCTCACCAAGGCCATGCTTAGCATATCCTGCCACGAGTGCAGTCCATGAGATGACATTTCGAACTGGCATCTTGTCAAATGCTTCCCCTGCTTCTGCAAGCGAGCCACATTTGGCATACATATCCACCAAGGTGCTGCCAACAAGTAGATCTGTTTCCAGCCCCTTTCTGGCTATCTCCACGTGTAATTCTCGGCCCTTGTCCATGGCTATTATGGTGCCACAAGCTTTCAAGCTGCAAACAAATGTGACAGCATCTGGAGAGAGACTCTCCACTTGCATCTGTTCAAGACAGGTAAGAGTTTCCTCACCAAGCCCATGCTCGGCATATCCTGCGATCAGTGCATTCCATGAGACCTCGTCTCGAACTGGCAGCTTGTCAAAGGCTTCCCGCGCCTCTGCAAGGAAGCCACATTTGGCATACATATGCACCAAGGTGTTGCCAGCAACACGATCTTTTTCCAGCCCCTTTCTGGCTATCTCAGCGTGTATTTCTCGGCCTCTTTCTGCATCTTTCAGCCTAGCACAAGCCTTCAGTACGACATCGAAGGTATACTTGCTAGGGTGTACAGAATCCTCTTGCATTTTCTGGTAGAGGTTGAGGGCATGCTTTGAATCCCCAAATTCAATATAGCCCCAGATGAGAGAAGTCCAAGAATACTCATTCCGATCAATCATCTTGGTAAAAACATGTTGAGCCTCGCACATGCTTCCAACTTGCACCAATGTTGGGACGAGGTAGTTCCCAAGAGACCTATGATCTTCCAGCCCATACTTGCACAGATAGGCATACAACCGCTTGGTATACACGAGATTTTTCCTTCTTCTGCACTTATGCAAGATTTGTGTAAGGTTGTGAACTGAAGGGGGCTGGGACGTCTGTTCCATAGACATGAGTGCCTCCTCTAAGCTGAGCGTTTTCCAGCCACTCTTCTCGTGCAGTTCTTGTGCTCTAGATGGCTTGACCTTTACTGCAGCCTTGACAAACTCGTCTGTCCATAGCAACTCCTTGGTAATCTTAGAAGTTGGAAGATCTTCGGTTTGCCTGCCGTGAGATTCACAAGATCGTCAGAGGAGCCAATCTACAGACTTACAAATGCAAATCATTCCGTTCAGACTCCTTGCACGCTTACTTTGCTTTCTCTGCTGTCCCACCACTGGGCGGAATCCGTAAAGAACTCTTTGGATAAGCGCTCGGTCCCTGGCCTACCTGACCACAACGAAAAGTAATTGCCAGAACCCAATGGGTGAAATCTAAGGACAGACATCTTTCTCCGGTTTGCTGACTAAATTGCCCACGAACAAATTGTATAGGCCGTACCTGAACGCAAACATTCCTGGTTGATTGCCTGCCCAGATGAGCTGCCAGCCAGTCGGAGCGTGGATCTACACTCGGGCCATTCATCATCACGACAGAAACTCGAGTATCGTTTACCCAGTGAGAAGGAGTACGGGTGCCAATTCCCTGGAGGAAGGGCCATCAGGTCGGCAGCCTGTTTTGCGACCATCAATATGGGCCGGGCGGACTTTCACGGAACGAAAGTGCCCAGCCTATGGCGAGCGGCCGAGCTGCCCATTACTGTCCATCGATATGGACCGAGGGAGGACTTTCCTGGAACGAAAATGCCCAGCCAATTGCGAGCGGCCGACATTCGCAGGCCATTGACTAGGCATTTTCCTTCCCATTCCTCCACTTGAAAGGCCTCTTGGGATGGTAACTCAAGGTAAAATTGTTCTCTAAAGGAACTAAGACTCTAATTGTGGGCTGCTCAAATTAATTATGGGTTGGTTAGTCATAAGAAGGGGAGATTCGCATTCCTAGTTTGCCATGATCTAACGGCTGCTATCAAATCTTGGCCGACCGGAGACTTTTACAACGATGGGAGCAGGAATTACGATGTGGCATAGCAATCGCATTAAGGTTTTGCTTTGGTGGCGGTGCGAGGGTGTGAGTTGTCAGTCGGGAGTTCTTGGGAAAGTCCTCGGTATAACTCGTTTGTGTGGAATTGATTGCATGTGTAAAGTAGCCAGTCAAAGGGGTGGTGGGAAAATTATGATTATGCATGATCCTCGATCGGATGACCAAGGTTGTGATTCTCGCATCGCCGCGATTGACGGAGCAACTAGCTGGCCGTAAGACACACAGAAAAATACCATATGTGAAAGGCGGACTTCAACAAATTTTCGACATGACTCATCACATAAGGAAAGGCGGATGCCTCGAGCCATTTTACTAGAGGTCAAAGGCGGACTTCAACAGATTTCCAACGTGACGAATTAGATCACAGGCTTCATGGTGTGTGACATTTATCATGGCACTTAATTGGCCCTCGATTATGAGAAGGGCTTCCCACCTGAGCATTTGACGAGGGAGGGGTCGTAAAAGTCCAAGTTGCAAAGAATATTTCTTGATGATGTGATGGATGGAGGTGTTGCTAGTGAGATTGCTTTTTCTCAACTAGTTTTTGCATCTTCCCAACGTATAAGTTTGCTTGCTTTTACACTAATTTACCCAAAAGTGTCTGTAAAGAGAAGTTTGACCAGTTTTTCTGCATCAGCTAGTGAAAATTACACTAAAAGGCGGTGTCTTTCTAGCTCTGATGGTGGGAAGGCATCACGGAATGGTCACTTGCCATTTTTCAACAACTTTCCTTCTTGAAAAGTCCTCCCATGGCATATTCCCCCACAAGGAGGGCCAAAAGGAGGGTGCATTTAGCTTTGTAAATTGAATGTTTTACATTGAGTACATTAGTAGTTTCTCTTTTTATGGCACTGGAAAGTGGAGTAAATTTTGTTCATTCTCTGTACATGGCCTAATCAAGAGCTCAAATTTGATCAGAGCAAAGCGTGGATCTTAAACCAAATAGAGCAAAGTAAAAAAGAGTCCAAATCATTTCTGTGAGCACTAAAGGGTCTTAGCACATGGCAAGGAAATAGGATGGGAATGGGAAAAGGTGGTCCCAAACCAACCCTTCACAGTATGTGATGAACAATTAAAGACATTGTTATCTCCTAGGCCACCAAGGGAAATACAGATGCCAACAGAGGAAATACCGATGCCACTAGAGAAAATACAAATGCCATGAAAGGAAAATCGAGGCCACCTGAGGAAGATATAAAAGAGATTAATCTAGTGCGACCTACCTTAGAAAGTGTTGTTTATGATATAGATCTATGGTAGCTCTAGAATAGACTGATTGTTGAGCCTTTATATAGACTTGAATGGTGTGATGTTGTGTTCTTTAAGAACAAGCTCCCTGATTCCAAGGTACACTACCTAGATGATAGAGGTTATATGGATCCTGCATGCCTCCCTTGGGGAAAATCATGTTGATTCTTCTCTTTATCATCTATCTTTATTTCTCCGAGAGAGAGAGAGAGAGAGAGAGAGAGAGAGAGAGAGAGAGAGAGAGAGAGACAGACAGACAGACAGACAGAGACAGAGACAGAGACAGACATTACAATTATTAAACTTAGATTTCAAAGGGCATCTTGCCTCATTGTTTCCTACAATGATCTCATAGTGATACAATAAATATTTCTTTTGTGCTAATACACTATATTGGTATCTTAATACAACATTAAAGATGTGATAGTATGTAAACTCAGGGCATATTGGAAAGGAGCTAAAGGAATAGGCATCTATTTCTTGTACTACAAACCTTTAAGAACATACGATCGTTGAGCAATTTCATTTTCCCATGCATCGACATAGTCTTCTTCAGCCTCCTCCTTTTGTAAAGTACACTTAATGAGGTAAGAGTTCTCTAGCTTTGCATTGGTTGTAGAATTTGCTTTGATGGTGAGAGATATTGTGTTGTATGAGTGTTTGAAGAGCCAAATGACCTTTGCAAGTGGATAATGTCATGGTAGGTGTTCAACAACACATCATCAGTCCTGTCATTGGTGTGATAACAACAGATAAGGTTTGTTGCGTATAAAGCATATAGTTTGTTGGTTCTTTAACATACTAGAGTCCTTTGAGTTGTGTAGAAGTGAAATTTCTATCTCTTATTGGTTACTGTATTGTTTCTTCAACCTTCACCACTATTATGCACATAGCATGATGATGGATATCTTCCATCCTCATAAGCAGGTTAGATTTTCCTAGATAGCACATCCATGGACATGGCTAGTTAGCATAAAGGATAGATACAAATATTTATTTGTATCTGGCCTTTGTTTTTTATGCTCTTTGTTTCTCGGATACAAATTTAAAAAATTCACTCATTTACTCGCACGTCTCCCATGATAGTCATCTTGTCCCAAGGCATGGGGAAACAAATAAAGTGTGAAATCTTCGATCAAATTCTACAACACCCTGTAGTGATAGGATTAATCAATTAGCTAGAGAGGAGACAAAAGTGCAAGTAACACTGATAGCCAATTTGTGCAACAATTGGCTATTGTTAAGTAGCTTACAAATAAAGAAGACTTGTTCTTAAATATTGTACATTGATCGTGCTAATGAAATCCACTAAAGGCATGCCCATCGGTAAGGTGATAAGGATTCTCAAATTTTTATCGTTCCTTGTACAAGGCAAGATTTTGTGTGGAAGCCCAAATGGATGATGATAATTATTCTCATTGGTAACATGTTGGAAGCATCAATGTAGCAATAGAATAGCTGATGAGATGAAAGAAATTATCTACTGATTTTGGAAATTTGAGTCATATCGTTCCCCTAACAAGAAGGATGTTTGTAGAAAGAGATTGTTTTAAAAAAATCACATTAAGCATTGAGTCCATACGCTTAATGAGCCTCGAGTATATTATGTATGAGCACTAGGTGTTCTCTAACATACAGAGTCACGTGATTGGTGCACTCATTTTACCTACTAAACATAAATCTCGCCTAATGTTATATTCTAAGAGGCCAATCCATTGATCTAGATTGTGCTATTCAAGTATGAGATACTAGAGAGTCGATCTTGGAGGGGGACTCGAGAGAAGGTGCACTACAACATTAGGAACTACTAGAAGAAAGTTGTTAATAAGGATTGTTCAACCTCATAAATTGCAAATTCTACCTTAACCAAAGAAGAAGAAATTAGATATAGCTCTCAGGTGCCTGGCTCAGAGACAAAGTATACCTCTAAGGAGTGTAGTTTAGATGGTAAGGTAGAAGGAGTAGCCTCTAGTCTTGTGTTGGTAAGTGTAGTTTACATGGTACTTGGGGGTTTTCGCTTGCTCCAGACACAATGGTGATGACAAAACCACCAAATTCTGCACCAAAATAGAAGAAAACCATTTGGGTCCTTGGACATAGCATTTATGGCCTAGAATAGATAAGGAAGTCTAAGATTATGTATTGAAGTTCCAAAAATGCTAGGTCAATAAGGCTTAACACATTAAGGTAGGAGCTCTCCTACACCCATTGGAGATTCCATCTGGCAAATGGGAAAGTATCTCCATGGATTTTATTGTTGGTTTACCTAGGACACAGAGGGGGCACGACTCTCTATGGGTAATTGTGGATTGGTTGACGAAGATGGCTCACTTTATTCCAACCAATGAAGAGGATGAAACTCCAAAATTAGCTGGGCTATTTATGGAGCATGCTTATAAATTGTATGGGCTACTAGCTGGTATTGTTAGTGATCAGGATAGTAAATTTAACTACCATTTTTGGAGGGTTGTGTGTATGACGTTGGAAACTTCTTTGAATATGAGCACCACGGATCATCCACCAAGAGATGGTCAAATTGAAAGGGTCAATCACTTCATTGAGGATATGCTTCAATCATATGTAAGTAAACGGCAAACTAATTGGGAATAGTATTAGCCCATATTAGAATTTGCATATAACAGTGCCAAATATTCAGCTACAAGTTTTAGTCCATTCATGATGATGTATGGATTTCAACTTAGAGCCCCAGTTCGGTGGGACTCAAAAAAGAGAAGGTTCAAGCGGCGAAATACTTTCTTAAGGATATGAATCAAATGCTTAAGCTAGCTAAATATAACATTAGAGGGGCTCAAGATAGAGCAAGAAGTTATGCAAACTCCCACCATAGAAGGTTGGAGTTTGAAGAAAATGAGAAGGTCTACCTCAGGGTATCTGAATCTTCAGAATTCCTAGAGATAGGTAAATGTCCAAAGTTGTCTCCAAAGGTATTGTGGACCATTCATAATACTTCAGAGAACTAGAGAACTTGCTTACAAATTAGCCTTGCCAGAGGGATGTAAAGTACATCCATCTTTTCATGTAAGTAGAGTAAAAAGAAAGCTAGGAGATGATGATAATCTCATTGGAAATGAAGTTCTAGTTAAACTCATTGAACCTGCTATTTTCCCACATGAACCAACAAAAATTTTAGATCGACAAGAAAAAATAACACAACGTTCAATATGGCAAGAATATTTGGTTAAGTGGAAAGATAGGCTTGAAGGGAGTTCAAGGGTAAGCAATCTCCATAGGAGGTTTCTCAATTTTGTCTTTGTGGACATAAACCATTTCTTAAGGGGAAGGGAATGTTACATCAGCCATAGTCATGAGAGCTACAATTGGTTATGGTGATGTGGGAAACCAGAGGGCTTGATAATGCTTGGCAAATCATGGGGCTAGAAGGCTGGGGTCTAACGTCACACCTAGGCCTAGGCATTTAGCAGGAGAAGTAAAGGGTAGCACGAGAGAGTTATTAAAGGAAGGGTCCCCTGTGGGACACATGGCACCAAGTAAAAAGGCCAGATGTCAAGCATTGGGCTAAGGGGGGAGTTCTAGAGAGAACTCCAAGGTGAAGGAGAGAGAAAGAGGATCTCTCTGGTACACACAATTACTTCTCAGATGATCTCATGGTTGGGAGGAAAATTCAAGCATAGAACATCTTTGTTGGAGTGTTGCTTAACTCATAGCCATCACAAAGTATTTTCTTCCTCAAGGTGGTGAAGGACCAATATTATAAAACACATCGTGTCTTCAAACTTGAAGCAACATAGATATATGAGCTTCGTTGTGTGTGTGGCAAACCTCAAGTACCTCGATGGATAGCCAACATTTGCCGATGCTACATGACACAAGAGAGGGAGTTCCAAGCTCTATGAGGACATGGCTTGAGCATCAATTTGGGTAACGTTGAACCCCCAAGGCAAAGTGATGGGGATTTAGTAGTCAATGACAAATGGACAAAGGTTGGCAACGAACAACAAGCAAAGGAGCAAAGGGCCGACTCGAGCAAAGTGCAAGGTGAAGGACAAGATGAATCACGAGGTGCTCCCTTTGCACAAATCAACCTCGTTTATGGGCCAAATCCAAGATTGTCATTTTTGCAAAACGACAAGGCATGATGGTAGGGGCCTCACTGTCAAAATAATCAGTGGCCATGCCAAGAGTGTAAGAATAGTTTTGGCACTCAAATAATGGCACCTACCCTTCTGACAGGTAGGTGCAAATGGTTATAAATGTGGGTGGTGGTACCCATCATGCGTAGTTAGAAGTCTTTGCATATAAGGTTGTAGAGGCTAGGGAGTTAGGGTCATCTTGTTGCAAAGAGCAACTTGTGTGCATAGAGTATGGCCCAAGAGCAACTCATGTGCATAGAGTATGACCACAGAGGTGATTTTATATGTCGACTTGTCCATAGGGGCTACGTAATGAAAGACTAATTTCATTCCAATTCGTTGCTTTCCATTTAATTTCTAAGTAAAGCCATCCCCCCTTGCCCCAACATTTTGTTCTCTCAAGGCATACGGCTAGCACTTGTTCACTTGCAAATTGCACCATCACCTAGACATCCAAAAATGGCTATCCACCTTTTATGCATAGAGAAAATGTGAAGGCACAACCCCTGCACAACCACAATTTAGGCATAACAAAAAACATCATGATGTTATAGCTCATCTCGAATCCATAAGGCATGTTGAATCCCTAAAGGAGTGGGAGATAAGTGTGTAAGATGCTACGCTTTCTGCATTTGATGTAGTACCAAAGTGGCGAGTTTTGATAGGGGTTCTTCCTTTTGGATAGTTCCTAGCTCGTCATCACATTGCACCTGCTATGTGTAGACGATGTCTGTCCTTAAGTAAGTCTATGCCTCATCTCGTCTGTAATTCCCCTACCTCAAACGATTTCTTGCTTCTGTTAAAATGACGCCTTCAAGCTCGCTTCCCTAGTGCTTCTTTTGGAAAGCATTTTTTGTTGTTTGGCTTTCATCCAGACAAGCCAGTTTTATCTTCTTTTTTAGTGGTTTTGTTATTGGGCTTTATGGACCCTATGAAAGGACCACAACAATCAGGTCTTTGGTGATCCCACTCTTGCCAAATATCAGTTCTTCCAAGAATCTCTACGGCAATTTATTTATGATTGTCTACATGTGCGGGATTTATATTATCGTCATATAATGATATCTTCTAATCCTTGCAACAGAGGTCCTACCTTTTGGGAGTGATTCTTGTAATATAATCTTCAATGGGATTTCACCCCCCAAAAAAAGCGTGTTTGTGTGTAAATGTGTGCGTGTGTGTGTGTCCCCTATTACTTTGGAAGTCATAATCAAATGTCTTTAACAATCCAAAAGTCTAAAACCCCAGTGGCCAACAATAATGATCATAGTATTATAGTATGATCATCAGAGTTTTAGAATGTAATTTATAAATTCAGAGAAAACTTGACCCATATATATCATGCAAGCAATCAGGCTTGTCTCGATTTCCTTTAGTGAAAATTCAACATCAATTATGAATGGTTCTGTAAAAAAATCAAAAGTTGTATTCCAATCCATGATGTCGACTCCCTTCCTCCGAGATCAAACCCATAGAATACCATTTGTTTCACCGTTTGGAAGCACTTCAGTAGTGGGTTGAAGGTTGCTAGTCCTTTTGTAGTGTGCCTTAATTCAATTCTTGTCCCATAGCCACTCCAAGTCATTCTCACGGGGCACAACTCCCACGCTCTTGAATTTCCTTAAGAATTTAGTAGTGGGTTGAAGGTTGCTAGTGCTTTTGCAATCTGCAGTAATTCAATTCGAGTCCGATAGTCACTCTAAGTCGCTCATGATAGCAACTCCCAAGCTCTTGAATTTTCAATCCTTTCTATTTCCTTAAGAACTAAAGGCTAGAGCTAGCATGTTCTCCTCTAGCCTCATGCTTATTAGGAACTCACCTTTTGTGTATGTGCATTCGTAGCTGTCATCCATCGCTCAACATGACATGTCTTGTATATGCTCAACCAAATAAATGTTACTTATTAAAAATCGGGATTGATACCTATGGCCATGGTAGCTATAACCTAATTAGTTAGAAACAAATCACAATTTATAACTATCAGAACTCTTAAGGATTATGCATCAACCATGTTGCGCATCCTATTCCAGTTTTGGACTATGATGTCATTATTTGCCCCAAAACCTGATCTTAACCTTAATGCCACTACCCTTGCACTAACCTAGAACCCTTACAACTCTTGTACTCTCCTACCCTTCTTTCCTCTCCCTTACCCTCTCCCATGCCTTCTCCATCACCTTACTCAAGCCTTCCTTCTTTCCTTACCCTCTATTTTTTAGATCCGTTCTTTACTTGTTTCCTTAGATCTACTCTTTCCTTCCACTCCTACTCCCACTCAACTTTCAAAATTGTTCTCTCCCATCCCAATCTACCGTTTTGTTAACCCTCTGGGAACAAGGGCCAGAAGTACAATCTAGGACAACAACTATGAGAGCATTGTGTGTGTAGAGTAGTGGCAAAGCTCCGCTTGTAATATCTTGATCCTCAAAGATGGTATGATAAATATGAAAGGATGAGGATCGCCAAAATCCTCTCTAGAAAAGATCCAATCATACTTGCAAAATCCAGATCTAGAGAGAGAAATACTAAATCTAGAGAGAAATATTGAAAGTGCATGTCCCTCCACTTTGTGTAGAGACCCAAAAGATACCTCCACTTTGTGTAGAGACCCAAAAGGTCCCCCCCAAATTGGAGGGACTCCTGTCCAAAAGGTCTCCTACAAAAGAGGTCCCACCACGGAGGTACCTACAGATTATGTAGAGACCAACATGTATAAATATCTCTCAATGGAATGAAGCTCCCACTCTTTGAGGTTCAGTGTTCAAGCTCACTATTGTGTTCATGCGATTGATCTCCATTGTGTCCATGCTCTCTTACACTATCCTATTCTAGCATGCCCTTACCCTTACACTCTCTACCCTTGTACTCCCTCCTCCTCCTCCTTCCTCCCCCCTCCTCCCTCCTCCTCCCACATCCGCCTCATCCCTCCTCCTCCTCCTCCTTCCTCCTCCTTCCTCCCTCCTCCTTCTCCTCCTCCTCCTCCTCCCTCCTCCTCCTCCTCGCGCCTCCTCCTCCCTCCTCCTCCTCCCTCCTCCTCCTCCTCCCTCTCCCTCCCTCCTCCTCCACTCTCCTCCCTCTTCCTCCTCTTTCCTTGTCCCTCCTCCTCAACCCTTACCCCTCAAATCTGCGAAGGAGACTAGCTCTCCACTCCTCAACCTTGGACTCCTACTAAACCCTGCAACCCCTTCTGAACCCTAGAACTCCTAGTTAGCTCTCTCAACCCTGTCCCCCTTCAAACCCTGAAACCCCCTTCTAAACCCGTGAACTCTTGTGGAGACGAGAGCCTCCACCAATCGTTATGATCAAGATCTCTTTCTCATTCACATGCGCATGACATCTGCTTTTTATGCTTTAGCCTACACCTCTCACCGAAACACGGCTACAATTGTGAACACCTATGCTACAATGAGCAACGACATGGCTGTAGGTGACTAACACCCTCCCCTGTGGCAACAAGGGCCAGAAGTACAGTCTAGGACAACAACTATGAGAGCGTGCAGAGTAGCGGCAAACCTCCGCTTGTAATATCTTGATCCTGAAAGATGATATGATAAATTTGAAAGGATGAGGATAGCAAAAATCCTCTCCAAAAAATATCCAATCATACTTGCAAAATTAGGATCTAGAGAGAGAAATACTAAATCTAGAGAGAGAATAACTAAAAGCCTACACTTTCTGAGGTCCCTCCACTTTGTGTAGAGACCCAAAAGATCCCTCCACTTTGTGTAGAGACCCAAAACGTCCCCCCACTTTGTGTAGAGAACCAAAATGTCCCCCCCAAAAGTGGAGGGACTCCTATTCAAAAGGTCTCCTACAAAAGAGGTCCCACCACGGAGGTACCTACGGATTGTGTAGAGACCAACATGTATCAATATCTCTCAATGGAATGAAGCTCCCACTCTTTGGGGTTCACTGTTCAAGCTCACCATTGTGTTCATGCGATTGATCTCCATTGCGTCCATGCTCTCATACACTATCGTGTTCTAGCATGCCCTTACCCTTGCACTCTCTACCCTTGTACTCCCTCCTCCTCCTTCCTCCCTCCTCCTCCTCCCATCTCCTTCTCCTTCCTCCTCCTTCCTCCCTCCTCCTCGTCCTCCTTCCTCCTCCCTCCTCCTCCTCCTCCCTCATCCTTCTCCTCCCTCCTCCTCCTCCCTCCTCCTCCTCCCATCTCCTTCTCCTTCCTCCTCCTTCCTCCCTCCTCCTCCTCCTCCTCCTCCTCCTCCTCCTCCCCCTCCTCCTCCTTCTTCCACCTCTTCCTCCCTCCCCCTCCTCCTCCTCGTCTTCCCTCCCTCCTGAACCCTTACCATTCGAATCCGCGAAGGAGACTAGCTCTCCACTCCTCAACCTTGGACTCCTCTGAAACCCTGCAACCCCCTCTAAACCCTGGAACTCCTAGTTAGCTCTCTCAACCCTATCCCCCTTTCGAGCCCTGAAATCCCCTTTTCAACCCTTGAACTCCCTTGGAGGCGAGAGCCTCCATCAATTGTTATAATCAAGCCCTCTTTCTCATTCACGCATGCATGAGATCTGCTATCCACGCTTAGCCTACACCTCTCACCGAAACACGACCCGAGGACCTATGCTACACTTATGAACACCTATGCTACAATGAGCCACGACACAACTGTAGGTGACCAACACCCTTGGAACCTACACTTGGTAAAAAAGAGACAACACCTTTCAACCCTTAAACTCCTAGTATGGTCTTCTCAACCCTTACCATCTTTAATTCGTAAAGGAGATTATCTCTTGCGGTTCTCGACGCTCTAGCGTTCTCTAAACCCTACAACCCCTTCTAAACCTCTGTGTGTGTGTGTGTGTGTGTGTGTGTGTGTGTGTGTGTGTGTGTATGCGTACATACATACATACATAATACATACACATGTCGCCTTTGAGGTACTCCCAATTATACAACTTGAGTGTGTGAAGTCCTTTTATTTTTAAGTTGAACATAGAAAGTGGAGTTGAATTGCACATTTATTCCAAATCAAGTCATCATATATGTGAGTTTAATTAATTCTATTTTAATGAATAGTCTCTTTTTAATTGAGTTTAATGAATGGTCTCTTTTAAGGACTTACAACCATTCTTTTTTCTTTAAAACAAAGAGGAGGACTTAGGATCATTGTTGAACTTAAACCTTGTGATCCTCCTTGGGCTCTCATATGAGTCAACAAGCATGGAAGAGAGAGAGAGAGAGAGAGAGAGAGAGAGAGAGAGAGAGTAGCCACACAAATGACCATTTTGAATTTGAATCACATCATAGATATACTTTTATTTTGCAAGGACATCAAAATGTTGTAAGATTTTATTAAGATTGAATCCTCATGTGAAGTCGTCATGGTTCGTACACATCATGCTCTTGGTCTAATAGATAGTGATCTTGTATGAGCATGCACACATCTTGAATTAAGTTTCAATGGGGGAGGCCATGAGTATAGGATAGGTTTCACTAACTTTAGTTTGAGCCCTCATATCTTGGGGTTTGAATATGAAGAAAAGCAATTTCAAAATTTTTGAACTATTGTGCTGCAAAAATGCAAAACGTGATTGTTGCATGGACGATAGTACGCATATAATTATGAGTTTATCCACTATGAGATACAAGTGACAATAGTTGAATTAATTTGTGCATTAACGATTGTAAAGAAAGTCGAAACACACGCACAAAGTAGAGATTCATAGAGTCAACCAATTGTGTCGAAATGAACTAGGGATTCTTTAAGGACAATTTATCCTCTGATCTTATTGGGGTTAATCTAAGAAAATGAAACAACGTAAGCAAAACCTTGATGTTGAGTATAATAACAAAGGTTAAAGAAACTAGAATGGGTGAGGTTTATACTACTAGTCACTAATTTCTAATTCATAATGTGTGATAATATTATATTTGTTTTGTTAGAATAGCTAATATAAAGGTCTTATCTTGTACATAGGTTAGTGCTTAGTTTGAGTTAGCATACCTAGGAGACATGGAGTTGACCCTAACCCAAAATGTATATATACTTTGATTTTAATTAGTACATATACACTATAGGTCAATCCCATGTGTATGTTCTATATCTTGTGTTGGTGCTCTATAGTGCCCTCTCTCTCTCTCTCTCTATCTATCTATCCATATATATATATATATATACATATATGTATGTATGTATATCTGCATGTACACATATACGTTGGTTGTTAATGATTTGTCTTAATAGCAAGTTGCCTTTTCAATGTGGGAATGTCCCCCCCCAAAGAATAAAATTTCAAAATTCAATTAGTTGGGGGACTATAAGCTGTGGAGAAAAGAAGAGGAGTGAAAAGAAAGAGGACTGAAACCAAAAGGTATTTCTTTTCACACACAAATTCACCACTTAATCAATTGGAGAAGAAGAACACAATCACACCACAAAAGCGACAGTAGACTGGGTACAATCTCCCCCCCCTAGATGAGTGACTCACGCTTCCTCATCTAGAGTATTTATGATATTTCATAAAAGCACCAAGGAGCCAAAATTATCCCTCTCTTCCAAAATGAGGGATTTGCTTTACATAGCCATCTTAGTACCCAAAAATGAATTATGTCCATTACAAAATATATTGCTCAAACTTGCAATAATAAAGCAAGTACAAAATTGGCCCATGGCCATATATAATGCGCTGTGCGACACCTCGATCGGTACCCTCGCACTAACTCCAATCCTCGCTATGAGTTCCATCACCTGTACTCAAGTCGCCAATTACATTAGTTATTAACAATCGATTGAACGAATCACCAAATCAATCGATCCCAACATAACCGTGCTCAAAGCACAATAATCAAGCACAACACCAATAACACTAGCAACATTAGTATTAACATGGAATCACCCACAATACTGACCATCTAGCATGGCAAAACACAAGCTAGTCAGGCGTCCCCAACTAACCACATAAAGTATCCACTAGGACCCCCGCCGCGTCGGGTGCACTCCTATGGAGTACTTGTTGAGATATCGAGCTCCACTCGCGATTCAATGATTGTGCATATTCAGGATGCAAGTACGCCAAAGGTGGCATGGGATACTTTGGCTAAAATGTACAGCACAAATACGTAGGCCAGGAAAATGCAGCTCAAGCAGGAGCTGCACAATGTGCAGAGAGAAAATATGAGCATCAATGACTACCACATGAAGGTGAAGAAAATTGCTGATGCACTTGCTTCCATTGGGTCGCCAGTGGATGATGACGATTTAGTTTCTGTGACCTTGAATGGTCTAGGAAAGGATTATGCACAGTTTCGGACATCCATTGCCGTCCGTGAAAAATTTCCTGATTTTGAGGAGTTGATTGCTCTTCTAATTTCTGAAGAGCAGAGAAATGGTGGTGCATCTTCTTCAGGAGGAACTTCAAAAGAAACTGTCTTCTACTCAAATGCTGGAAGAGGTAGAGGCAAAGGTAGAGGAGGTCGATTTGGAGGCCGTGGTAGAAATCAGAATATGCAGCAAACTCAAGAAAACCAGTCCTATGCAGGAGGACGTGGTAACGCTAGAGGCAGGGGGAGCCAAAGAGGTCGTGGTGGATGGCAGAGAGGCCAAAATGCAAACAGCAATGTTGAATGCTACTACTGTGGTAAAATGGGGCATATGGCTAAAGACTGCTACAAAAAGCAGAATGACATTATGAATGGAAAATTGCAGCAAGGCAATTATGCATCCTCTAGTAGACAGGGTGATGACAGAAATGAGCATTTGTTTATGGTGCAGCATATGACAAATTCTGTGACAAGTGCATAAGAAAGCAATGATGTGTGGTATGTTGATTCAGGTGCATCAAACCACATGATAGGTCATGCTGAATGGATGCAGGATGCAAGGAAAATGGAAAAACCAGGATTTGTGGAGACTGGTGATGATACTGCACATCCTATTGTGCAGATTGGAAAAATTCCTTTGTCTATGCAGGATGGGAAAAAGAAATACTTGTTTGATGTATTTCATGTCCCGAACATCACCAAGAACCTGGTTTCTGTTGGTCAAATGGTTGAGCAGGGCTTGCAGGTC
Organism: Dipteris shenzhenensis; assembly: GCF_047967505.1. Taxonomy (NCBI): domain Eukaryota; kingdom Viridiplantae; phylum Streptophyta; class Polypodiopsida; order Gleicheniales; family Dipteridaceae; genus Dipteris; species Dipteris shenzhenensis. The sequence continues at coordinate 9,263,026 of NC_141605.1, forward strand.
AGATTCAATCCTCATGGATGCTTTGTTGAGGATATGAAAAATAATGGTCGCTTGATAGCAAAAGGAAAGAAGAAGGCAGGGTGTTTACGTTGGATGCGGACATGCCTGAATTGAGTGCAGCAATGTTTGCACATGGGACCGGTGTAGTTGCAGATATTGATATTTGGCATAAACGCATTGGTCATGTTAATGTACAGCGACTTAAATCAATGCAGGCCCAAAATATTGTTGCAGGATTGCCTAAATTCAAGGTTGCAGAAATGCATAAGGTGTGTGAAGCCTGTCAATTTGGAAAACAGGCAAGGAAACCATTTCCTAAGCATGTTCAAGAGAGTAAAAAGCCATTGGAATTAATCCACTCTGATGTGTGGACTACTAAAGCTGCATCTATTGGAGGCTGTCACTATTTTGCCACATTTATTGATGACTTCAAAAGAAAACTTTGGGTGTATTTTATGAAAAAGAAAAGTGAAGTGTTTGAGCACTTCAAAGCTTTTAAAGCTATGGTTGAAAAAGAAACAGGCCTGCAAATAAAATGCCTAAGGTCAGATGGAGGGGGAGAGTACCTCTCAAATAAGTTTGCAAGGTTCCTGCAGGAGCATGGCATAAAGCAGCAATATTCATGCAGTCATACCCCACAGCAAAATGGAATTGCAGAAAGGAAAAACAGGCATATTGGAGAGGTATCTCGGGCCATGCTAAATGAAAAAGATCTACCAGATTATTATTGGGCTGAAGCAGTTGCTACAGCAGTTTATATAATGAACAGGACTCCCACTGCAGCAATACATGGCATGACGCCAGAGGAGATGTATACTGGTAGGAAACCAGACATTTCTCATTTGAAAATTTTTGGTTGCATTGCCTATGTTCATGTGCTAGATGAGTTGAGGTCCAAGTTGGATCCAAAGGCTGAGAAGTGCATCTTTATTGGTTATTCTCTGCAGCAAAAAGGGTATAGATGCTATAACCCTTCTACACGTAAGTTCACAGTGAGCAGAGATGTTGTTTTTGATGAGATGAGCAGCTGGTATAAACCAGTAAATGTGATGATTGATGTAGATGCACAAAATGGTAATGCTGCACAAAATTCACAGCAGCAATCACAAAATATCAATGGACCTGCAGTGTCCTCTAGCAGTGGTTCACATACTTCACCATGGACAGGCAGATTGAGATCAGGAGAATCTCCTCAAAGCAATGCAGATAGTGGTACGCAGGTATCACGAAAAGGAAAAGAGAAGGTAGATCAACCCATGTTTGATGTGAATGTAGGTCACTCTTATGTGGATGGTGAATCCAGTGGCTCAGAGCAGAGCATTGATGATGAGTTGGGTATTCCCTCTGTTGTTACACCTGGAGTAAGGAAGACCAGGGATGTTTTGAGAGCACCTGGAAGTGAGCCTATTTTGCGCAGGTCTACCAAGGTTAGGTATCCTGTGGATAGGCTGAAATATGATGGATTTACAACCATTCACTATGCCTATATGGTCAAAGTGATACAGGAACCAGAACCCACTTCTTTTGAGCAAGCCCTGGGAAATGAAAAATGGGAGAAAGCCATGGATGAAGAAATGGATGCCTTGGATGCAAATGCTACTTGGGAATTGGTGCCTTTGCCTAAAGAAAAGAATGCAATTGGCTGTAAGTGGGTTTATAAGATCAAGCACAATGCAGATGGTTCTGTGAATAGATACAAGGCAAGATTAGTTGTCAAGGGGTATGCACAGACATATGGCATTGATTATGAAAAAACTTTCAGTCCGGTTGCAAGGATGGCAACCGTAAGAGCAGCCATTGCTATGGCTGCATCAAAGGGATGGTCTTTACATCAGATGGATGTAAAGAATGCCTTCTTGCATGGTGATTTGCAAGAAGAGGTCTTTATGGAGCAGCCAGCAGATTATGTTCATGCTATTCATCCTGAGTTTATTTGCAGGTTGAAGAAAGCCTTGTATGGCTTGAAGCAAGCACCTAGAGCATGGTCTGACAAGATAGGACAGTATCTTGTCACTATTGGCTTTCAGATTTCCAAGGCAGATTTCTCACTCTATGTGAGAAAAACAGAGAAAGGGATTATGCTACTTGTCATTTATGTTGATGATTTGATCATCACAGGTGATAGTGATGAAGATATCCTTCATGTGAAAATGCTATTGAGGCAGAAGTTTGAGATGAAGGATTTGGGAGACCTGCGTTATTTCTTGGGCATTGAGGTGATTAGATCACCAAGTGGGATACAGCTCTTGCAGAGGCAGTATGGACTGGACATGCTGTCCAAATATGGGATGACAGGCTGTAAGCCTATTTCAGTTCCTTTGGAGCAGAATGTGAAGCTGAGCGCAGATGCAGGTGAGCTTCTGGAAGACCCTACTATGTACAGACGCATAGTAGGAAGTTTGATTTACATGACTATTACCAGGCCAGATTTGAGCTATGCTGTTGGGTTGGTAAGTCAGTTTATGCAGGCTCCAAGGAAACCGCATTTGGATGCGGCTAGACGCATACTCAGGTATGTGAAGTCCACATTGCAGTATGGACTATTTTATGAGGCTGGGGTTCAGATACAGTTGCATGGATACACTGATGCTGATTGGGCTGGTAGTATTTCTGATAGACGATCTACCAGTGGATATGTGTTCTCTTTTGGGAGTGCTGCAGTCACTTGGAGCAGCAAGAAACAGCCTACAGTTGCCTTGTCGAGCACAGAGGCTGAGTACAGGGGTGCAGCAATGGCTGCATGTGAGGTAGCTTGGTTGCATAAGCTACTTTATGATATGCATCAGTCTACAGATGGGCCAGTTGTCATTTATTGTGACAATATGAGCAGTATACACTTGGCAAAGAACCCAGTCTTTCATGCTAGAACAAAGCACATTGAGGTGCATTATCACTATGTGTGGGAGAAAGTGTTACTAGGTCTTATTGATCTAGTTTATGTCAGCACAGAGGATCAGGTAGCTGACATATTCACGAAAGCATTCATTAGGAAAAAAGGGAGCTCATTTTGGGGCCCTGTAAGAAATTCACTATTTTCTCTTTTCTCTCTCTACAAAAGCAAGAAAATATGGATACTTGCGTGAGAAATGTCAGTGTGAAAAGGAATAAATATATTCTTTCACATGCTTTACATTCAATGTTCATATAAGAGCAACACTTTTCTGTGCAGAATTTGGTGATTCTAACACCGCAGACGCGTCCGGAACGGCCCAAGACCCCAAGAACGGCATTGGAAATGCTGGAATCGGACATCCGGAGGCCCGGAAACGACCAAAAAAGGGAAATTTCAAAAGGTGCCAGATCGCATTTTGCTGCAAATCCCACTTTTCGGCCTTTTTTGGCCGTTTTCGGGCCTCCGGATGTCCGATTCCAGCGTTTCCAGTGCCGTTCAATTTCAAAAGGTGCCAGATCGCATTTTGTTGCAAATCCCACTTTTCGGCCTTTTTTGGCCGTTTCCGGGCCTCCGGATGTCCGATTCCAGCGTTTCCAGTGCCGTTCTTGGGGTTTTGGGCCGTTCCGGACGCGTCTGCGGTGTCAGAATCATCAAATTCTGCACAGAAAATAAATTTTTTAAAGATTCAAATCAGATCACCTCATTAATGTGACATGCTTCTACGAACATATAGTACTATTTCCTTTTCTTATTTTCATCTTCTTTTGTTGAATTTTCAACGTTACGTTGGCCCACTCCTAATTGGTTGAGAGCCTATTTTCTCTCTCTTCTAAAAGGCCCCAAAATGAGCTCCCTTTTTTCCTAATGGGGCGCAGAGAAGCTGCGCAAGTTCAGAGACCTGCTTGGTGTGCAGGAATTGGGATTGAGCTCGAGGGGGAGTGTTGAGATATCGAGCTCCACTCGCGATATGCCAGGGTGACTGTTGTGTGCATTTATGTCACCGACTTGTTAGCTGGAGATGCGGTTGGTACACCGCCCATGAATAATAGCTAGATGACAGCTATCCTTATCTACTCTAGTTTGTGGCTCAGTTAGTATGCCACCTTAGTTAGTTGAGTTTGGTTTGAGACCCACATATAGGGTTCTTCTATTTTCTTTGTACTAGAGTTCTTTTGGCTTTCACAACTAAGAAGAGGAAAACTGTTTTCAGCCTCCACCTTTGTGTGTATTCCCCCATTTTGTATGTGAGAAAGCCGCAAGTGAGACTCCTTCCCTCTCTCCCACTATCTTCACAGTACTTTGCCATAGTCACACTTGACTAAAATAATAATATCCAAAGCAAGATATATCAAAAATATAATTTTCGTATTAAGGGCAAGTGCAAGATTGAAGTAAGGGGAACATGGAATAAAATGGGAAGGGGAGGAGTGCTAATTAAGGGGAAAAAGGGGCATTAGAGAGGGAGGGGGCATGGGATTGGGGAGGGGGGGGAAGGGTCATTTATATTATTGTATGGTTCCCAATAGGGATATTATAGTGCTTTATAACTTAGTGATAGGATCATGTGTGTGGAGTAGGAAATCAAGGGTTTGATTCTTTTCTTCACCATTTGGGGGAAGAGATGTGTAACCTTTTCCCCACCCCTCAACATGTAATGTGAATTTCAAAACAAAAAATAAAATCTTCTTAGACAACTTAAAGTATTAATCTATGCTTAGAATAAATTAACCCATGCACAAGCATAGGTTAATTAGCCTCCATGGGCCAAAACAAATATGAGGAGCAAAAATGAGCCAATATGGTGAATCACTGATGCTGAAAAAACAAGGTAGTCTTAACAAGAACTATATTCACACCATTATCCATGGTAGGCCTCTATACTAGTTCAAGCAAGTCAATATAGTAAATCTTTGCTGCTCTAAATAGAAGGTAGGTCTAACAAATAGATGGATATTTAGAATTACAAATTCAAAATTCACACCCCTATCTACTACGAAATCAAAATTCATACCACTACCCATTGTAGTGCCTCTATAATAGTTCAAAGAAAGTGAGTATGTCCACACTATTTTCATGTGTGATATCCTCCTCTCAATATTTTTTATGTACTTGAAAGAGGAAGCACATGAATTGTAAGGGCATGTGGTCGCTTCTTCTTTTTTAAAGACTTAAAAACATTTTGGCTCGTTGACCTCAACTCAACTTTGTTTGGATTTCTTTCTAAACAGACCTCACTTATCTTTCCATCATTCTTCTTTTGTAAGGAAAAAATGATCTATATATTATATCATATCAACAAGTTAAAGTACAGATGTGAAAACCCCGAAAATGAGAATCTGGAAAATTGAACCCGGGCCAGGTGAACCCAAATACACTTGTTCAGGGTTCAAACTTCCACTTTCACTTATTCTGGGTTCTAGATTCCGACTTCCCAATTCACTTGTCCCGCGATCTATCCATCACTCTAGCAAGAGCATTTAGAGGGACACTGGCTCTTGTAGATCCGCTAGCATCACTAACAATCCCCCTATGTGACCAATCTTGGATTTCTTTCTAAACAGACCTCACTTATCTTTCCATCATTCTTCTTTTTGTGAGGAAAAAATGATCTATATATTATATCATATCAACAAGTTAAAGTACAGATGTGAAAACCCCAAAAACGAGAATCTAGAAAATTGAACCCGGCCAGATGAACCCAAATACACTTGTTCAGGGTTCAAACTTCCAGCTTCACTTGTTCTGGGTTCTAGATTCCGGCTTCCCAATTCACTTGTCCCGTGATCTTTCCATCACTCTAGCAAGAGCATTTAGAGGGACACTGGCTCTTGTAGATCCGCTAGCATCACCAACAATCCCCCCATGTGACCAATCTTACTCTATGTCAATGGATGTGTCTCCTGACAGCCAATGCAACCTCGGACATACCCTTCCTCACTTTGAGAGAGATCTAACTTCGCTACATATTTTTCGTTTTGGGAATATGTATACATATATATATATATAATAAACCTAAATATAAGTGTGTGTGTGTGATACTGATAGACCAACCCCTCCTATTGTTGTGGAGATAGGGTGTTAATCTAGGAAAGAAATATTTCACTTTGAAATTGGGGAATTTTGCTGGAGCTTGTTTTTCATGTCACAAGTTTGGACACTTAGCTTCTGAGTGCCCCTCTATCCTTCATCCTCCTCCTCCAGTTGCCATTCCCGAGCCATCTAATAAAGGAGGTCAGAAGACATATGTGGAAAACACAGAAGCCAAAGGGGCAAAGCCTTCAGTTCATACAAGGAGTCAAGCCATTTCAGCTCAAAGTAAGGATAAAGAAAAGAGCCCTTTCAGTGGAAAATAATTCATCTTCTTATGAGGGATGGCAGCATGCCAAGAAGACATGCCTCTCAAACAAAGACCTCTACAATCCTGTAATTGGGATGCTTCTGCTCCTTCTCCTAGTCAACCATCTACCTCTTCTGATAGCCCAATCTTAAAGGCACGAGTAAATGCAGTCAAGAAGGGTATTCCACTTTGTGAAGAAAATGATATTGTCAAGGAATTGGATTTCGAGGGTCAACAAGAACCTGAGGCAATGGCAAAGTCTTGATGCCTCCTTTTCTTTCTGAGATTTATTTATTCCTTGTACATATTTTCATGCATGCTTCTCTTAAATGTGTTTCTTACAATATACAGGGCCTCTACAACCCAAATAAATGGAGGCTCCTTTGGCACTATGTAAATACAACTCATCCAGATGTTGTGTTTGCAAGAGCATAATCAACATTCTTTTGCTGGCCAGCATGGGTTTTTTTCAGGATATGATATATTCTATGCAGGCTCTGATCAATTCTCTGGGGTGTGCATTAGCCAGACCTGATTTACAGCCCTATGTAGCATATAATGATCTTTGTGACACATGGATGATTATCCAATGCATGATCAATGGAGAAATTTTTAAATTTGGTTCCTTGTATGCCTCTCAAACTTCAGCTTGTAGAGCTCGAATGTGGGATTCCATAAAACAATATCCTTGGTCCACTAATGCTATACTTTGTGGTGATTTCAATAATTCTCCTCACTGGAAGGACAATACTACTCATAAATCTCATATGCTTCCCTCTTAAATTCAGCAATGGGAAGATTTGATTTCATCACTTCATGCTACAGATTTATGGACAGCAACTCACCCTTCAGTTTTGGGCTTTACATATCATCATAATGCTTTTACAGAGTATTGGGCCAAGCTTGACAGATTGTATCTTATTCATGCTCAGCAATATGATGATTATACATGTCAAATGTGGACTGACTATTCTCAACAATTGTTTGATCACACTTCTCTTTGGCTAAACTTTTCATTTGGTATGCTATGGATGATATGCAACTCTCTCCAATCAGACACTTGCATGTCAATCAATTATATCTTTCTCATGACTTCTTGTACTCCTCAGGTTGAATTGGCTTGGAGCAAATTTATTGATCTTGTCTCTCCTATTGTTTCTTTGCAAAAAGCTTCATTGTTGGAAATGTCTTTTTTAGATATTGAATTGGATGATGCTCTCAAGCATTTGGGTAAACATAATCCCCTGGTTGGGATGGTCTAACAGTTGAAATTTGTGTTGCCTTTTGGGCTGAATTGAAGGGTCCAATCTTGCAGCTCATTAATGTAGCTTGACAGCATCAAGGTCAAGCTTGTGCCCAAAAAACTCTGTGAGACTATGGCTAACTGGAGACCCATCACTTTGACGCCTGTTATATATAAACTTATTGCCAAAATGTTGGTTCACCGGATAAAGGATGTTCTTCATGATGGTCTTCATCCCAGGCAATATGGTTTTGTTCCAAGAAGGCATATACATGATAATATCTCCAATACTCTCACTGCAATGGAATATGTTAAATATTCAGATCAAGATGTTTTGGTCATGCAGGTGGATGTGGCAAAGGCATTTGATACCGTACAGTGGAATTATGTCTCTCAAACCATGTCCAAACTTGGTTTTGGGCCAAAGCTATTCAATGTCATTTATTGGCTTTATTCTGATTCCATTGCTCAATGCTTTATAGGGAATCATTTGTCTGAATCTTGGACTCTGGGACAGTCAGTCCGATAGGGATGCCCTTTCAGAGCTTTGCTCTATGCTATTGCTTCTCATCCTTTGCTTCTTTATATGGATCACCTGGTTGATACTGGACAGCTTGTGGGTTCCTAGTTCACAGCCTTTTATTGCACAGGCTTATGCAGAGGATTCTTTCTTCATGCCAAAGAATTGTCCTCTAGAGCTTCGCTTATTGATGGATACCCTTTCTGATTTTAATTTGGCAACTGGTCTAAATATTAATTTTCAAAAATCAAAACACTTGCCTCTCAAGCTTTGTGACTGGAATGCTCTTCTTTGGCTAGGTCAAATTGTTCCTCTTGAGCACATAGTAAGGCATTTGGGTTATCCAATTGGCTAGAAAATCAGCAATAAGTAGCAAATGTCTTGGGTATTCAACAAAATTCAAGACAAATTAGAATATTGGAAGATCTCCACTTGGCCTTTGCATGTTCGGCTTCGAATTGACCAGTCCATTGTTTTGGCTTATGTCCAGTTTTACTTGCCTTTACTGCATTGGTCATCTCGAGATCTCTCTTCTTTTACGTCTCAAGCCATGGAGATTTTTTGGAAAACTAAGCTCCATAAAAAAGCTTTGAGGTTGCTCAAAATGGACGTGCTTTGCTCTCAAAAGATGCATGGAGGTTTGAATATTCTAAACATCAAATTTTATGTGTTGGCAAGAAAGGTCACTATGCTTGGGACTTTTTTTCAACAAGTGCAGCCATGGTCTATTATGGTGGCAGTTATGTATGGCCAGATGCGCACAAATGCTTATGGACATTGGCTCATTGATCCATGGAAAGTAGTACTTGGCAAGTTTCAAGACAAAAGACCTGGTTGTCCATTTTCTACTGCCTTGATTCAGACTTAGAAGCAGGTGCTCTCTCACATCAAATGATTTGCCCATCCTTCTTCTATAGCTTCATCTCTTCGATTGGAAAGCCTTGACTGAAGTGTTATTTTTTACTCTCCTCTTGTTGTACAACAACCAATCAAGGCTTACAATCTCATGAAGTTGGGCATTCGGTTCATTGATGATGTGGTGGATATTCATGAGCATAATGTCTCTTTTTTTATAGCTTGTCAACAATACAATCTTTGGATGCATCAGACCCATATGGAAAGTTATTGCAGATCTCTTACTCCCTTTTGTTCCGATTCCACCATTGGCAATAAGAGACAGGCTTCAAAATTGGCATCTTCAAAGTACAGGCTTATCCTCTCAACCTTTGCATTTACTGACTTTTATAGATTGATTTTACCTCCTCCATGGATTGCTCATCATGCCAATTCTCTTGGCATCTAAATAAGTCTTTATCTTAGTGAAAAGCAAACTTGAAATTAATATGAAAGCTGAAAATGCCATTAAAACAGAGACTCTTTTTTTGGAGATGCATTGTTGGTATTTTTCCAGTGGGAGTGAAATTGGCTCGAAGAAGGATTGCCTCTCCTCTTTGTCCAAGATGTCATCATGCTCCTAAGAGTATTCAACACTTATTATTATTTTGTTCATATTCAGGAGACCTTCTAGACAGGATCACCTATTTTTTACCTCTTAGATTTCCGAGACACAAGTTCTCAAGGTTTTTCTGGATGTTTGGTAGATTACCAGCTCCTTTGTCCTGGTACTCTCTTTTCTTCCATTGGATCACATACTGGGCATTGTGGACACTCTGGCTTCAACGAAATCATGCATTTGTGAATTCATCTCTTCAGCACCCTTATGAGTTCTTCCGAGCCTCATTGCGGCAATCCTTATATGATGCCTTGCATGAGGAGGATTTGGATGTCTCTTGCATTGAACTTTTCTTTTACTGTTTCTAAAGAATAAAGGCATTGGCTCTTTTTTGGAGCCCTGCCCTGTTGTAAAATGGTTCTTTCATAATATAATGTTCTTAGTTTCATGGAAAAAAAATGTGTGTGTGTGTGTGTGCATCCTACAAATTTTTGTTTTGGGAATATATATACATATATATAAAATAAACCTAAATATAAGTGTGTGTGTGTGTGTGTGTGTACACACACACACACACACACTTATATTTACGCTTATTATATACAATGGGTTCATAGCATGGCATAACAGATTGTCCGTGTGCAATCTCATGGACCACACGTCGGAACAAGGCACATGGGGTGAGGTTCTTCACAGCAGTGTGGAAATTTAAATGTCTTTCCTACTGTCAGTCCCCCAACTCTTTCCTAGCTTCTTCCATGTTTTTTATTCACTCCCATGATCTCGACCTTCTTCTCTTCCTCCTGCATGTGAGCATCTGCATAGATGTTACACATCAAGACATAAGATGCCGCATCCTTTTCATCCACTTGAACTGCATGTTCAAAGGCCAGCCTTCCAAGCTCCACATTACCCCACTTTTGACAAGCACCCAACACTGTATGCCACGCCACAAGATTAGGATGGAAAGGCATCTTTTTCACCATTGCTACTGCCTCATCTAATTGCCCTGCACGGCCAAAGAGATCAACCATGCCAATGTGATGCTCAATAGTTGGAGTGATGCCATAGTCTCTACTCATGGCCTCGAAGTAATTCTTGCCCTCATCCACTAGACCCGTGTGACTGCATACATTGAGAATGACACAGAATGTGACCCCATTTGGTTGTATTCCTTCTCCTCTCATTCTCTCAAGCATATGGAAAACCATTTCACATTCTCCATGCTGGGCATATCCTGCGATCAGTGCAGTCCATGAAACCTCGTTTCGAACTAGCAGCTTGTCAACCACTTCCCATGCTTCTGCAAGCAAGCCACATTTGGCATACATATCCACCAAGGTGTTGCCAACAATAAGCTCTCTCTCCAGCCCTTTTCTGGCTATCTCAGCATGCATTTCATGGCCCTTTTCTATTGCTCCTGTGCTGCCACAAGCTTTGAAGCTGCCAACAAATGTGAAGGCATCTGGAGAGAGACCCTCCAAATGCATCTGTTCGAGGCAGTTGAGTGCTTCATAACCAAGCCCATGCTCGGCATATCCTGTGATCAGTGCATTCCATGAGACCTCATCTCGAACTAGCAACTTGTCAAACACTTCCCGTGCTTCGGCCAGTGAGCCACATTTGGCATACATATCAACCAACGTGTTACCAACACCGAGATCTCTTTCCAACCCCTTTCTGACTATATCGGTGTGCACCTCTCGGCCCTTATCTATCATCCCTGTGCTGCCACAACCTTTCAAGCTGCAAATGAATGTGACAACATCTGGAGAGACGCCCTCCAATTGCATCTGTTTCAGACACATGAGCACTTCCTCACCAAGCCCATGCTCAGCATATCCTGCCATGAGTGTCGTCCACGAGACTACATTTTGAACTGGCAGCACTCCGAATGTTTCCTGTGCTTCTGCAAGCAAGCCACATTTGGCATACATATCCACGAGAGCGCTGCCAACAACAAGATCTCTTTCCAGCCCCTTTCTGGCTATCTCATCATGTATTTCTTGGCCCTTGTCCATGGCTCTTATACTTCCACAAGCTTTCAAGCTGCAAACAAATGTGACTGTATCTGGAGAGAGACCCTTGACTTGCATCTGTTCGAAACAGTTGAGAGCTGCCTCACCAAGCCCATGCTCAGCATATCCTCCAATCAGTGCATTCCACGTGACCACAGCCTGACCTGGCAGCTTGCCAAATGCTTCTCGTGCTTCTGCAAGCAAGCCACATTTGGCATACATACTCACCATGCTGTTGCCAGTAACAAGATCACTTTCCAGCCCCTTTCTGGCTATCTCAGCATGTATTTCCCGGCCCTTGTCCATGGCTCTTATGCTGCCACAAGCTTTCAAGCTGCAAACAAATGTGACAGCATCTGGAGAGAGACCCTCCAGTTGCATGTGTTTGAGACAGTTGAGTGCTTCCTCACCAAGCCCATGCTCAGCATATCCTGCAATCAGTGCATTCCACGAGACCTCATCCCGAACTGACAGCTTGTCAAACGCTTCCCGTGCTTCTGCAAGCGAGCCACATTTGGCATACATATCCACCAAGGTGTTGCCAAGAACAAGATCTCCTTCCAGTCCCTTTCTGGCTATTGCAGCGTGCATTTCTCGGCCTTTGTCTATCCCTCCTATGCTGCCACAAGCTTTCAAGCTGCAAACAAATGTGACAACATTTGGAGAGAGATCCTCTAATTGCATCTGCTCAAGACAGGTGAGCGCTTCCTCACCAAGCCCATGCTCAGCATATCCTGCAATCAGTGCGTTCCACAAGACTGTGTTTCGAACTGGCAGCTTCTCAAACACTTCCCCTGCTTCTGCAAGCAAGCCACATTTGGCATACATATCCAGCAAGGTGCTGCCAACAACAGGATCTCTTTCCAGCCCCTTTCTGGCTAACTCAGCATGCATATCTCGGCCCTTGTCTATCGCTCCAATGCTGCCACAAGCTTTCAAGCTGCAGACAAATGTGACAGCATTTGGAGAGAGACCCTCCAGTTGCATCTGTTCAAGACAGCTGAGTGCTTCCTCACCAAGCCCATGCTCGGCATATCCTCCAATCAGCGTTGTCCACGAGACCTCATCTCGAACTGGCAACTTGTCAAACACTTCCCATGCTTCTGCAAGTGAGCCACATTTGGCATACATGTCCAGCAAGGCGCTGTCAACAAAGACATCTGTTTCCAGTACCTTTCTGGATATCTCTGCGTGCATGTCTCGGCCTTTGTGTATCGCTCCTATGCTGCCACAAGCTTTCAAGCTGCAAACAAAAGTGACAGCGTTTGGAGAGAGACCGACCAGTTGCATCTGTTCAAGACAGTTGAGCGCTTCCTCACCAAGCCCATGCTTGGCATACCCTGCAATCAGTGCAGTCCACGTTACCTCATCTTGAACTGGCAGTTTGTCAAACGCATCCTGTGCTTCTGCAAGCGAACCACATTTGGCATACATATCCACCAAGGTGCTGCCAACAACATGATCTCTTTCCAGCCCCTTCCTGGCTATCTCAGTGTGCATTTCTCGCCCCTTCTCCATGGCACCTATGCTGCCACAAGCTTGCAAGCTGCAAACAAATGTGACCGCATCTGGAGAGAGACCCTCCAGTTGCATCTGTTCGAGACAGTTGAGCGCTTCCTCACCAAGCCCATGCTGGGTGTATCCTGCCACGAGTGCAGTCCAAGAGACTATGTTTCGAACTGGCAGCATGTCAAACGCTTGTCGTGCTTCCACAAGCGAGCCACATTTGGCATACATATCCACCAAGGAGCTGCCAATAACAAGATCTCTTTCTAGCCCCATCCTAACTATTTCCACGTGCATTTCTCGGCCCTTGTCCACAGCTCTTATGCTGCTACAAGCTTTCAAGCTGCAAACAAATGTCACAGCGTTTGGAGACAGACCCTCCACTTGCATCTGTTCAAAACAATCAAGCGCTTCTTCACCAAGCCCATGCTGGGCATAACCTGCGATCAGTGCATTCCATGAGACCCCATTTCGAACTGGCAGCTTGTCAAATGCTTCCCGTGCTTCTGCAAGCGAGCCACATTTGGTATACATACCCACCAAGGTGTTGCCAGCAACTATATCTTTTTCCAGCCCCTTTCTGGCTATCTCAGCGTGTATTTCTCGGCCTCTACATGCATCTTTCAGCCTAGCACAAGCCTTCAGTACGATGAGGAAGGTATACTTGCTAGGGTGTACAGAATCCTCTTGCATTTTGTGGTAGAGGTTGAGGGCATGTTTTGAATCTCCAAATTCAATATAACCCCCAATGAGAGAAGTCCAAGAATACTCATTCCGATCAACTAGCTTGTTAAAAGCCTCTTGAGCATCGCATATGCTTCCAGCTTGCACGAACATTGGGACAATATAGTTCCCAAAAGAGCTATGATCTTCCAACCCATTTTTGCACAGATAGGCATAGAAGCGCTTGGTACAAGCTAGATTTTTCTTTGTCCTGCACTTATGCAAGGTGCATGTAAGGGTCTGAGCTGAAGGCGGCTGGGGCATTCGTTCCATAGACGTGAGTGCCTCCTCTAAGCTGCGAGTATGACTCTCCTCACTCAATTCGTGCACTTTAGATATATTGAGCTTTACTCCAGCCGTGCTACACTCATCTACCAAGGCACGCTCTTGGGCCTGACCAATGGATGCTTTGGAGTTTTTCTCTAGCATGTCGTTAACCCAACCTGGATTATACCAGCCGTCTATCCATAGAGACTCCTTGGCAATCTTATGCTTGCAATATGGGGATGTGTGGTTTTTCTGTTGTTAAGATTGACAAAAGATTCGTGAGACTATTCCCCTTTTAACAGATTTACATATTCAAATCATGCAGTCCAAACGCTTACTTTGCATTCTCGGTTGCCCCACCATGGAGGGGTCTCCGTGAAGTACGCCTTCCACAAGCGATCGGTCCCTGAGTTACCTGCTACCACGAAAGCCAATCGCCAGAAACGGGTGTCGCCATCAAAAATACATTTTCCCAAATCGATAAAAGTAAGGGCAGGAAGGGCGGGTGTGAGGGAGAAAAAGACGGTTGAGAAAGTCAGTACCTAAACGGTATTGCTGTAAAACTGCTGCACTATCCTCGGGAGAAGCCATGGGAGAGTGAGGGCTTGATTGAGCTACCAATCTGTACGAGAGTGGATCGCCGGTACGAAAAAAGTCCTGGCCGTGGCGCTGAGTCCCCATATATATATTCATCATCATAACTGGTGGAACACTCGGAGGCTAGGGGAGGCATGACTCGAAATTCTATTTTGGCTATTGCCCACTCGAGAATTATTGGGCTCGGTTCACACTACGGCTTCTTGTCTACACATGCTTACACATGTAAACTAGAGTGCTTGTCCAGCTGGGCTCTTGATGAATACTTCTCTCTTGTTGAGGTTCACATGAGTCACGTTGTCAGAAATGATGCAGAAGATTGATGTTCAATTGCATGCAACCTTTTTTAGAGATGTTGTTCATGTCGACAGTAAAACGTAGTTTTTCTTTTCGGAGAAAGACAAATTCCTATTCTTTGCATTGTAAGCAAATCTATTGTCATTCCACTTCGAGCGAACGACGAGGAGATGTATTTCAGAAATGTATAAATAATAAATCAAAACGAAATTGAGCCAGAAGCATGCAAGTGTGACAGGAAAAATCCAAACCCAAAGCTGCATTGCATGTACGACAAAAGTTCCAAGACCATTTGCAACTTCATTGGTTCCCTTTTTTCGAAGGCACAAATGTTTATTTTTTGGGTCAAATTATGTTCCTACGCTTTAGGAAATAGTACTTCCGCGCTCTGGCCGGATGGCCCTCGAGCGTGTTGTAACCTAATGGACCTACTGTGTTGTGGCTCCTTATGTAGTACTGCTCTAAAGTTCGTGCTTTGTCTACGGTGTCTGTTGTTTCCAAAACTTTGATTTCGAAATTTTCTTCAAAGGGCTTGTAACGTTGCAAGTCCTCTTTCATTTTCGCCGGTGGTTTTTTATTGTGCTGTTTGATCCTCCGCGGCAGGTCCGTCGTGCTCCCTATGTACTTTCTGTTGTTGGGCTTGCACGTGATGCAGTAGACGACGAGGCTCGCGCGATTCCCTTGCGCGGGCGCTTCAGTGGAGGCTCCTCCTTCATCTCGAGGCTCGCGTCTTTCAATGTCGTACCTGCGTAAACATTGACAATTACGTTAGTCATCGAGGTTTTCGGTCTTTTTTTTTCATTTGACGTCCATGAAAGAATGCATTTATTTACTTGCCCTGGTTTTTCTCTGTTGCCGTGAAAGGATCGTTTCCAATACCGAAACGCTCCTCGTATAAGTCCCTGTCGAAAATATACGTTAGCTTCTCCATTGTCGTCACCGGGTGCGTCGCGTCGTGCGTCCCTCCAAATTGTTCCATGAATTGTTCGAGTATAGCCGTTGCTTGATCGCGCGTCGTGTCCCTCAGCAACTCCAAGGATACGTTGTACCCGTAATGCAGCAGCTCGCATGTATACGCTGTGATCCCTTTCGTCTTCGTGTCTAGTAGCTTCTGCCCCTCCAAACTTTCCATCATCCTATCGGTCTCATCGAACTCAATGTCAAGCTCGACAAGGATCTCTTTGAGGAGTCCTGCAGGAGAAGTGCAATCGATGATGAGTTTTGTTGTTCTTGCAACTCGTTAATTCTTTTTCTCAATTGTTGTGTTTTTTTTAAATTTTCGGAAGCATTACGCACCATTTGCGAATCTCAAGCCTCCCGGCTCTCTTTTAGCTGGCAAACGCCTATTGCAATTGTCAATGAAGTCGCGTAGTTCTGCATACGTGTTGAAGCTGTTGATGTAAGCTCCCGGACGTTCTCCTGCATTGTTTGCTAGCCGGAATTGCTTTGTGGTTAGGAAGAACCTCCTCTTTGCTGGTGGAGGTTTTGTTGCCTTCGCGTTGCTTTTGTATAGCGCAAATAGCTGCTTGCAGGCACGACTTATTACACCGTCTTTTCAAACGAGCTGTCTTTTTAAATCTTCAAGAAAAAAAGATTCTTTCACGCTGGTGGAATTTACCTTGTCTGCGTCCATGTCTTATGCTGCAATGTCCCGAGCTTTATGATTCTCTGCACCTGTTCTTGACAACAGACAAGATATTAAAACCATTTTCCTTGCACGCATGTTTGACGCAACATATTCATGACTTGCCTCTGCCTTTTTCAATCTCTGGTAGTGAATACCTTTATGCGCGTGGTTGTGTTGTCGGCTGTGAGAACTCTCGTGGAATTGGTCTAAATATGTCTGGATGTGGGCAATGTAGTATGCGCAGCCTCGTTCTCTCAGTCACTCTGGACAACATCACGTATGCCAGGCCAGGGGCAAACACTCCTCGGAATATGAGCAGCGCTTTGTTGGATATGGTTGCGCCTTGGGATTTGTGTCCCGTGATAGCGTATGCTAGGGTCAGTGGAAATGTGGACTTGTGGAACCATTTTCCATTTATTGCCTTTCGCTGATGCTTCGAGCGTCGTAATGTGAGCACGGCCGCTGTTGTGTCCACGACGACAGTGATACCGTTGATTTCCCCCCTGCTAGTTGCATTGATGCTCTTGATTTTGCACATTGCTCCATTTGCGGCACCTATTGCGAGGTCGATGTTTTCCGTTATCATTGCCTTCGCCCCCACGCAAATTTTTCCTATCTCGTTGAAGCTTTTGTCCTCCAACCATTCTTTGAGAGCTGGTTCGCTCGCGGCGTTACTGTGTATTTGAACATGCACAATCGTCTCGGGAGTGTTGAATTTCTCCACAAGCTCATCGTTGAAGGTAGCGACATCGACTCTGTGTGTGCAAATGATGGTTGTTTCGGCATCGATGAAGTGGCATGCACCTTCCTTGTCGACAATGCACTGTCCCAAACAGTCGAAAATCTCGTCAGTTGTGGGCATCCTGAGTCTTATGGTATGCAAGAATGCCAAGAACGGCATGTCTCGTGCATGTCGCACCGAGAATTGCATGTGGTACATTTTCGCTGCAGGCCAGTGCGCGGAGGACGTGATGTGGCACGGCTCGCAGAGATCCTCGCGGTGTTTGCAGACTGGCGGTAATTGTGCCAGGTCTCCAAAAATTATCAGCATTTTGTGTCTGAATGGCTCATGCAATGTGCCATTCGTGACATTGACGATTTGTCTTACCACGAGATCGAAAGTCATCCTTGTTAGCATGGACATCTCGTCAATGATGATCGCGTTGGCTTCCTTGATTGCGAGGTGTCGTTCATCCGTCTCATGGATGTTCAGTGTGGGTATTGACTGCTGCGCACAGGGATCTTGAATTGGTAGTGTACAGTGGTTGCAATCCCGCTCAGCCGCGTCGCAGCCGCCCCTGTTGATGCACAGAGTATTGCCGTTTTGTTTTGCGCTACCAGATGCGAAACATAGTATCGTATCAAGAAGCTTTTGCCGCTACCTGGTGTTCCACAGACAACGTGTAGCCCCGAGCTTGTTGAAGCCAAGCTTTCGAAGACTCTTTGTTGTTCTACTGTCAATGCGGCATTGGCGACGGTGCGAAACTCGGCCATTTTTTGCAACATCCTCGCGCGTGTTGGCCCTTCGACGGTTTGCTGGTCGATGTTAGGCGCTTCTCGGATGATCGCAACCTTTTGCAATATCATATTGATCAACTGGTCCGTGTGGTCAGTCGCTAGCAAGTTCCTTTGCGTGTATTCGGTCACATACATCTCGAGGTCCTCGTTGCTCAATATGAGGCCGTGCATTTGGCATTCGACAAAGTAGGATCCAGCTGTGTTGGCAGGTGATATGAGCTCCGTTTCATTCCTGAAGCTGAGTTTTCGCAAGAGCACGTTGTAAAAGTATCCCTCTGGTTGATGTCCAGGGTGGTAGTCAGTGAATCTGACTACTCGCTCACATTTTGCGATCCTGTTGCCGAAGAGGTCAAGACCGACCGTTCCACGTTGCGTTTCCTTGGGCTTTCGTATCACATATTGCCTATGGTACTCGTAGAACGTGCTCTCCTCGATGACGCTCGGTCTCCCGCAGTATATGTCGACCGGGTGCAGGGTGACGTTGTTGTTTCGCGAGACGATGCGTTGTCTTAGAGATGGTGGCGAGGAGTCGACATAGTGAACGGTCTCGCTCCTTGTGATTATTGGTATCTGCATGCAGTTTAGCGTGGCCTCTGTTGGAGAGGTTGGTTTTGATAGGAGGCTCGCGGCGATGAGTTTCAGCTTTACTTCGTCGAGATGTTGCAATCCCAAACGTGAGGCGTCTTCTGAACGGATGTTCAGTTTGCCCATTGGTTCAGATTTCATCGCGTACTTGAGGAGGTAGTGAGAGATTGAAGAGTTTGTCACCCGCTGTATGTTCATGTGCGCACCCCACAACAGTAACACGGAAGGGTGGTAGGGGACGACGTTTCGGTGCGCATGTCCCGGCCGGTAATACAACCAACGTTGCGTCAGAGGGTCGAGGATGGGTTCATATTCTGGCTGTGTTGCGAAAGGGAAGCCGTGCTTGCAACTGTGGTGTGACGGTCCGACATAGCACGCTTTCCTGCATACGTGCGATTGCTTTCTGAGAACTAGTTCTCGCAGCCTTGTGTTTCGAGGATCCAGGGCCTCGTCCCTGGGGACGTAAGCTGCAATCTCATTTGCAATTCGCCGACGATCATCATGGTGGACCCACAATATGACATGGGCGTGTAGGGAGCCCCTGTTTTGTATCTCATAACGAACGACATGGTGTTGTATTCGGCCAAGCAGACCGTCGGATGAAAGCAAATGCTTGCGCATGAACATGTGGAAGCGTGCGTGGAAAAGTGCCACGCATTCAACAGGACAGTCCTTCCAAGTGAATTGCGCATTATAATGCGTTGCGATGCTCTCGATCACATTAATTTCTTGCCACCGTGTATCGGTGACCTCGTCTGCAGTGAATGTCAGAAAGAAATCTGGGAGGCCCCAAGCATCGACCATCGTTATGAGGTCCTTCAGTTGCCGTCGATGCCACGATGGGGACCCCGGCATTGTTGATGGCATGCTGTAGCGAAGCACGTGTCTCATTGCGTCTTCATCGGTCGTGGCAGGGTTGGCTTTCCTATATTGGTCGATGTCTCGTTGCAAGCATGTAGAGTTGCTTGAATTGGCAATCATCACTGCCTGTTTTAACTGGAACATGATCAACAGGTACGGCTTGTAGAGCGTGTAGATAGAGAATAAGGTGCATATTCTCATTTTCACATAGTTGCTGAACTGTATGCAGCCATCATAGTAGCCCCGTCCGAAAGGGAACAGGAATGGGAACACTGCTGACTCCATGGTTATGTCAACGCACGCACTGCCAGCTGCTGCTACTCCGTCGACGTGGAATAAAGCGACCCTCTCTGAAAGCATTTCTGTACCCCGTAGCTGTATGGAGGCAAACTCATGCTTGTCCCTTGCATCAAAGGCGCGACGGTTCGCGGGGTCCACCATGTTTTGCAAAAGCAGGAGCTCAGGCTGAGATTCCGCTATTGACATTAACTCGAAGGGAGCTGTCTCATCGTGTAGTTCCAAGATACCTGCAATGGTTTGAGGACTCAAGATGCACATACCCATCTTGATGTCCGCACGCTCTGCTAAAGAATTGTACTTGCGCAATATTGGATTGTTCTCGATGTTGTATGCGAGCACACCTGACAGCTCGTTCGTCACGATTTCTTGAGCCGAGCTTAGTGGGACGTTTCGCCAAGATATCAGAGGATTGTCTAGAAGTGACCTTCGATCGAGTGTGCCACGAGCAATCGCATTTGCAGTCGTGGTAACTGAAATGGATACATCTATGATGCTTAGCAGTTGCGTGTGGAGGTGGTTTGTTTTAAGCAACTGCCGAGAGTACTGTGGCATCAACCGCACAATGTATCTGCTCCGCTGGGCATCTCGTGTGCAGCTTTGGCATTTCCAGTAAGTCACTTGCATGCCCATATTCTCGCAGGCATCCAAAAGTATCATGTTTCCGAGTGCGGCTGTGTGGCTTGAGATCCCTATGCCTTGCGAAGAAACGATCCTTTGGTTTGCAGACACTAGCGTGGTTATGCCACAGACACCGCAGATTTGAAGGCTAGAGAAAATAGCCGCGCAATTACTAACCCATTGCTTGTATCTATCTGCGATGGTCAACCACGATGACGTAGCTGGCCTCAAGGACATCTTTCTTGATGTTATATCAACTTGAATAGCTCGATCTCTGGCTGCTCTGAGCGTTGACGAATGGTCATGTTCGAAGGAGTTTCCGGTGGTCATTTCTACATCGTGACATGAATCGATGTCTTATGTTCGGGTTTAAACACCTACATGGATTAATAATAAAAACCATCCGAAACTTTGCTACAATTTCACTCACGTGGTTTTGTCTAAACGCAACAGGAAAAACAAAATGGACTGAACCTCTATCTTTAGAATGTGAAAGAATTGATAAAATAAATTGAATCAAGCATGCTACAATTTCACTCACGTGGTTTTGTCTAAACGCAACAGGAAAAACAAAATGGACTGAACCTCTATCTTTAGAAGGTGAAAGAATTGATAAAATAAATTGAATCAAGCAAATACATTTTGTTGTGCGTACCTTTAGGAGAAGACACTCGTTTGGAGGCTGCAAACATCTCGAAAACAGAAGTGTTGCAGACATGATTAGTATGTTGGTCGAACCAAGCAAATGTAATGTTCCCTTGCGGAAACAGAATGTGCGAAGAAGTGTGCGTGCTCAAGATGAGGAGTTAAAAAAAAAAAAACCATACGTAATGTATGGTGGAGAGCCGGCACATGTCTCTCCAAAAATTATATATCATAGGGGAACGTGCCATCCCCCCGTTTCGAATAGTCACCTCCAGTGTTGGAGGTGTAGCGCATTAATGCGGACCAGAGCAGCAGACGGTGCAGAAACATTTCAGAATTGAAATGACCGTACATTGTACTTACGTGGAGTATCCTTTCTGACGTCCACAGCTCGACGACAAGTGGCCTATTTCTTTGCTGGAGTGTTGGAATCTGAAAAACAATCATGATTAGTCAATATGCATTCCTCGTGTTCAGCATGTCTGGATATGTTTGTTAGCATATGTGCAATTGGTCATTCAAATCCTACCACGAAAAACATTCTAGGTGAGCTTTTGCAGATTCCTATCTCGCCTAGAAAGCCAGGCGACTGTCTGGTTGTGGAGTCCCTAACATGCAATCCGTCGTCTTGCAGGTATATACGGGTTGGATACAAAAGGATTGGATTTAACACGATACATGAACGACATTTCATTGCAAGCTTTGACGTGTGGAGGTTTCAAGGAGGCTCCTTGCAAAGAGCTTTCGTACAAACTCCCGTATAGTTTCCACATTTGCTTCATACAATTGCAAGCCTCGCCTTACGTCCCACAGCCACTACTCTCAACCCTGTCTCTTCTCTTCTCTTCTTAGTTCGCAACACTCCCTTATCTCGTAAGAGCAGCAACAATCTTCGCTTAGCCCCTAGCATTCATTCAGATTCAAACACCGTCACCACAGGGATATTGAACCTCTGCTGCATTCACATTCAAACTCGATCACTCAGGAATATTGAGATTGTCTATCTAACAATTCTATGCTTTTCGTGATGACTCTGGCTTTGAATTTGAGCTGTAATTCATGATATTGAAGCTTTTCGTAATGACTCTGGCTTTGAATTTGAGCTGTAATTCATCCAATCAAATACTCCATCAGCTTGGATGAGCTTGTTAAGGAAAGGCCAGATTACGCAACTGTTATGAAGAAGAACTACGTACAAATACCCATCATCTTGCTCAACACTCGGGCAAGTCTTCGTGTTCACAATTCGGCACAAGGAAAATCTAGTCGCCTATCTTCCTGGAGGGATTTTGATTGGATCTTACTGCCCAAGAGATGCTTTTTAGCCCATGCTTCTTGCTACAGTAGGAGCAACACTCGGGCAAGTCTTCGTGTTCACAATTCGGCACAAGGAAAATCTAGTCACCTATCTTCCTGGAGGGATTTTGATTGGATCTTGCTGCCCAGGAGATGCTTTTCAGCCCATGCTTCTTGCTACAGCAGGAGCGCTCATGGCCGCTCAGCCTTGGTGCTTGCCTGCTTTGGAGCTGTAGGCGCAAGTTGCCCAGTCTTTGGAGGAATCGCCTTGCTGTCTACAATACTTTCCTCTCAACCGCTTAGCTGCCTATTGCCTACAGGAATACGTTTATGCTATATATCCTCTGCTCGGGTCTGCCATAGCAGCTGCCTACCTTGTGGGTGCCTCAATTAAGCAAAATGCCTCTTGCTTCTTGCTACAGTAGGAGCGCTCAATTTTTATGCATCGTTCGCTGCCCAGAAGGTCCAAGAAGTGGCTGCTCAGCCTTGGTGCCTGCTTTGGAGCTGTAGGCGCAAGTTGCCCAGCCTTTGGAGGAATCGCCTTGCTGTCTACAATACTTTCCTCTCAACCGCTTAGCTACCTATTGCCTACAGGAGTATGTTTATGCTATATATCCTCTGCTCGAGTCTGCCATACAGCTGCCTACCTTGTGGGTGCCTCAATTAAGCAAAATGCCTCTTACTCCTTCGAATCCAAGTGCACAAGTAAGGGTAGAGAGCTGAAGGCAGTCGGCCGAAATGCACAGAGGCAAGTTATATACTGAAATTCAAACGTGCTCCAGATGAAGGGGATACGCGTAGGTTCAGACAAACAATGACTTAGGGGAGGATGCATGATGTTCATCGTAAAAGATTGAGACAGTACCCAGTAACAGTTACTTGTAACCATCGTAACAATCCGATGGATGACGCTATCATTCAAGTAGCAGCAAGAATCCGAGAGCTGGCTATCAGTCCAGGGAGAGCAAGGGTGGAGGTTGGCAACAGTGAGCGACAATAAGCAAAAAAGCCAAGAGTGTTGCCAGAGATAAGTGGACGCTATTCGCTATTTCCATGCTTGACGGGAGGGAGATGAGCATTAGAGTACTGCAGCACAAAATCATGCTTAAGTCTCGCATAAGCTGCCAGAGTACGCCGAAGAAAGGCATGCACAGTCGAGATGATCGTATCAAGTGGGGGGAGAGGGTGTAGAGAGCTATGCCTTTGTGTGGTTGGCTTCCATGAGACCGAGATGGAGAAAGATAGTGAGTGCCGACGTGAGAGCTCCCTAGAGGAAGAAGCAGGGAGAGACAGAGCGGCTAAGGCGCAGAATCAATCATGCAGTGCCCGAAATCCATGGCTGCCCAAAATCGGAACAGATTTGAGGTCGTCACCTTGCTCGAGATTGAATCGAGACTGGCCATGCTCTAAGGTTCATTCTCAACGTCTCTACTTTGTTCGCACAAAAGCGACTTAGAGACTAATCGTGCCTCTGCTGCAGCGAGACGAACGCTGAGTCCCAAGAATGCATGGGGGATGTGAACGACCCGAACTGGCAGTGGCCTTGCTACAAGAAATGGTATTCGAGCAAAGAGGGAAGGTGGAAAAAAACTGCAAAATCAGAAATTTCTATAGCAAGATTCCCAATTCGCTGCGGAATGGTTGTCTACCAAACAGCAAGTAAGGAAGTAGAAGCAAACCTGATGGTGATGATGAATGATGAAGAAACAGCAACACACTTGAAATTACAATGTTTTGCCTATATTTAAAGGTTTGGCCATGGCTTTTTATGCAGCTTTTCAAAAGCTTTCAAAGCAAAGCTTTTGGGCTTTCAGCAAAAAAGCTTTTGGGCTTTTGGGCTTTCAGAATTAGAAAAATCTAAGGGTGTATATTGTGCCATGTGGAAGCACAGGATTTCAGAATTTGAAAAACCGTCCTAGTGCTGGCCAAGTAATAATAGGCCAATTGATCTAACGACTTAGAATATGCCACATGGCTTCATAGGATTTTAGAGTTCCGTAAAACGCTCTAGTGCTGGCCAAGTAAAGAAGCGCGTGAGCTAAAATTTTAATGGGATTTTCATTATCAGAAGCAAACCCTAGAAATTAGGATATGCAATTGATCTAACTCTCAAAATCTACCACAGCATTATGCAAGACACTATAGAAAGCCCATCATGGTAGTTGCAACTATGGCATGAGGCATGAAATAGATGTGGAAGGGTGTAGTATTGGATGCATGATGCTAAACTGTTACAAAAAGTGAAGACCAAGTGGCTAACTTTAGTCTCGATTGAGCCAAAAGCAACTTTATTAGCTCAATTTTATTAGCTAACTATGGTGTGCAAGACATTTCCTCTCTGATAGTTGTCTTTTCGCAGACTCTGAGTTATCCACGTGGGGATAGATTCTGGGACAACTTTCTTAAGATAAAAATTCCTAATAAATGGGGGAATGGGTCCCGGGACAACTTTCTTGGGAAGAAAATTCCTAATAAATGGCGAGCCATGAGAATTTGAGACATCGCAAGCCATTTTTTTTATTAGGTGGATCTCCTGTGAATCTATTAATCTAGAGGGTAGCTCAAATTTTTAACCAATGCGAAGCTCTAGAAAAAAACCATCCTTTACTATATTTTCCATCAATTGAAATTGGAAGGTATTCATAGAAGATGGGTAATTTTGAAGGTTAATTTTTTGCTCAATGCTATCATTAAAATAAGAGTGAGTTTAAAGATATAACTTTAAAATAAGGGCAGCATTGCATTGTGCCTTTATAGATTAATGATTTAGAAATATAAAGGTACAAAATATATAGATCTATTGCAATCTATTGTTATTTTCTATGTTGCTATGTAGAATGTAAATGTGTGGGGGTTAAAGGCCACTGTACCTTAACCCCGGTTATGTACAATACTCAAACACATATATATATGGATGACATAGAAGATTAGGGTGTTCTGCACCCACCAAAACTTGTGTGACTCTCTCTTCTGGCTCTCCCTCTCTCTCTTACCTTCTTCCATTCCGCTTCCGTTGTTGAGATCTCTCAACTGGTATCAGAGCGCGGGTGTTCTAGCTGAGCTCGAGTGTGAGCCTAGAGCCCAAAGTCTGTTGCTACAGCTCTATGGGAGGAAGGAGAAGCTCCATTAGGTGACTTTACTTACATCCTAGTATGTAGAGACCTTGCAAAAACCTTTGGAAAGTTCTCTGGGTGGGTTTTTGCAAGCCAGCAGATTTTTTGTGTTGGATCTCCATATCCAGGCCACCATTTGCAGTTCAGACACTCTCAGTGGATTCAGAGTAGTCCAAAACTTCTACCTATGAAGCTACTTTTGATTCCATGAAGTTTTGAAGCTATAGTGAAGCTCTGTCTACTCAAACATCTTCATTCCGTCATTTTCTATGTGAGTGGAAACTCAACATCCGAGCCTCCATTTGCAGAGCTATCTGTGACCCTTGTTGGATGTGTTGATTATAGGCCCAGATTGCCTTGTGGGATGCTTTATTGATGGATGTTTAGCACGCAAATGCTACTTTATGCTGAGGGACAGCTTTGACATATTGCAGTGGATGCACAGGTTGTGCTATGATCTCTTAGATGAGACATTATTGATGCTTATGCCCATGGACGGTGTTTATGCTTGAGGCATTTGGCTCTTATTGGCATTATATTTGCCATTGTTTTGTCATTATGGGCTGACATTTTCTTTTGGGCCAGATTTGCTCATATGGATGCATAGTATATGCACATGAGTCAGATGCATTTTTTGATGCTTTGAGCCTTGAGTTTTGGTGACACTATCCTTCATTAAGGCATACATATTGGGTGCACCTAGTATTTGGTGTGATTTCTCTCTTGCAGCAGGTACTAGCATTTGGGATTTTGTTTCATTTGCATCATGGCATCCTCTTCCATGTCTGAAAATGAGTTTTTCAGCATTAAAAAGTTTGATGGGACAAACTTTTCTTTGTGGAAAAAACAGATAAAGGATGTGCTTATTCAAAAGAAGCAGATTAAACCCTTGGCAAGGATTGAAGCTAAGCTTGCAAATATGTATGAGGATGATTGGAATGAGCTGGATGCATTAGCAAAGTCTACTATAAGACTTCATCTTGCACAGTCAGTTTATTTCACAGTAGTAAATGATCAGACTACGGAAGATTTGTGGAAGAAATTATGTGCCACTTATGAGAAGGAAACGCCTCTGATAAAGTTTACCTCATGAAGAGGTTGTTTGAGCTGCAGATGAAGGAAGGGGTCTCCATTGCTTCTCACTTGAATGAATTCAATATTATTTTCAGCCAGCTTCAGGCCCAGAAGATCAATTTTGATGTGGAGACTAAGGCAATATTTCTCTTATGTTCATTGCCATCCTCATGGGATACCTTCCGTACAGTTGTCGGTAACTCTGCACTTGGTGGAGTACTGAAGTTTGATGATGTTGTGGGTAGCGTGTTGGCCGAGGAGATTAGACGAAAATCTATGGATGGCAACAAGCAGGATGTAGCCTTAAATGTTCAAAGGAACAGTTCAGGCGGAAGTCCCAAGAAAGAGGGAAGTCTTGTAGCAAATCCAAGGCATGGAACATTCAGTGTTACCACTATGGCAAGAAGGGCCACATGAAAAAGGATTGCTACAAGCTAAAAAGAGAGCAAAAGGATAAGAAAAAGAATGCAAATTGGGGTGCAAATAAGAAGGAAGAGAGTCCACGGGAGGACAAAGGAAAGATGAAGATCGAGGAGATTAATGCAGTCACTTATAATAGTGACAATGACATTCTCTTCATGTCTAGTCTACCTGCAGACTTGCTTACCACGTCAGATGATGCATATTCCCAGTATTGGATTTTGGATTCTGGTGCTTCATTCCATGTTACTCCCCATAGGGAATGGTTCTCCACTTATGACAGTGGAAAGAGAGGTTGTATGCATCTTGGAAATAACTATGCATGTGACATAGTGGGAGCAGGTGACATAAAGTTTTCTTTTGCAAATGGGTCTGCATTTGTTTTGAAAAATGCGAGACATGTGCCTAAGCTGACCAAGAGTCTTATTTCAGCGGGTCAGCTAGATGATGTTGGTTTTCTGACCACGTTTGGCTTTCAGAGTTGGAAAATTCAAAAGAGCTCTATGGTTTTGGCCAGGGGTGCCAATTGTGGGACTTTGTATCCCTTACATGTATCAAGGGTGTCTGATCATGTTGTTCCAATAACCGAGCAGCCAAGTACTTCTTTGTGGCATTGCAGGTTGGGGCACATGAACCAGAATGGAATGAAACTCTTATGCTGTTTGGGTATGTACCGCATTTGAGTTTTTTTTATTTTGAATTTTGTGAACACTGTCTCTATGGGAAGCATACTAAATCAACCCATACAAGAAGGGGAAAGAAAGAGCTTGAAAGGCTTGATTTGGTGCATTCAGATGTATGTGGTCCCATGCCTACACGGTCATTAGGTGGGGCTGAATACTATGTGACATTCATTGATGATGCAACTAGGAAAGTGTGGGCTTATGCTATAGCTCGGAAAAGTGATGTGTTCCAGATATTTCAAAAATGGTTGGCTTTGGCTGAAAATCAGTCAAATAGAACGCTTAAAATGCCTACGAACTGATAATGGTGGAGAGTATATCTCTCATGACTTTCTACATTTCTGTGATACACGTGGGATCAAGAGGGAGCTCACATCCCCTCGTACTCCAAGCAGAATCTAATTGTTGCAAAAGAGATGAACCACGCCATTCAAGAAAGGTTGCAATGTATGCTTTCCAATGCAAGTCTTTTTGGGGGTTTTTGGGCTAAGGCAATGAAGACTGCAGTGATGTGATCAATAGATCACCTAGCAAGAGTTTGGATGGTGGTATTCTTGAAGAGGCATGGAGTGGCAAGTAGCCCTCTTACTCTCATTTACGTATATTTAGGTGTGAGGCATATGCACATGTGCCAAAAGAGCTTTGGAAGAAGCTAGATCCTAAGTCTAGGAAATGCATCTTTCTAGGTTATAATGAAAGTGAAGAGATGGGCTATCATCTCTGGGATCCAAGAGCAAAGAAAATCATACAAAGCCATGATGTGGTCTTCAATGAGAAGATGCATAAGACACGCATGAGGGATGTGGAAATGAGGAGAATCACTTTCCAGGATGTGAATCCAACTGCATATGTTGATAGATAGCAAGCTGTCCATGCACCGAATGTGCAAGAAATGGTGCCACCAAGTACTCCCACAAGTACACAATCAAGGGCAGATGATGGATCATCTATTGGTGGCAATGATGAGCCAAATGTGGCTGATATGCAGGTAGGACAGCAAGCTGAAATGCCCTTGACAAGAACATCTAGAGTGTCTAGAATGCTTGAGAGATTTGTTCCAAGGGTAGACTATGTGATGCTTACTGATTGCGAGTAGCCTTCTTGCTATAGAGAGGCTATGATGCGCGAGGATCGGTGCAATTGGGAGTATGCTATGCAATCAGAGATGAGTTAACTCATAAAGAATAAGACTTGGGACTTGGTTTCTTTGCCACATGGAAAGAATGCATTGCCATGCAAATGGGTCTACAAGATGAAGGTCACAGGTGATGATAAGCCTAAGTATAAGGCCCATTTTATTGTTGGTAAAGGGTGTGGACTTTGATGAAATATTCTCTCCAATTGTGAAGATGACCACACTTAGATGTGTACTTGGACTTGTGGCAATAGAGGATATGGAGCTTATGCAGATGGATGTCAAGACAGCTTTCTTGCATGGGGATTTGCATGAGGAAATTTACATGGTACAGCTAGAAGGCTTTGAAGAAAAGGCAAAGAGCATTTGGTTTGCAAGTTGAAAAAGAGTCTCTATGGCCTTAATCAAGCGTCTAGAGAATGGTATCACAAGTTTGATGCTTTCATTCACTCCCAAGGTTTTAGAAGAAGTGAGATTGATCACTGCCTCTACACTAAAAGGGCTAAGGATAATAGCATGATACTCTTGGCACTTTATGTGGATGATATGTTATTGGCTAGCAAGAACACTTATGAGCTTGATGCATTGAAGGCCAAGTTGTATGAGGCCTTTGACATGAAGGATTTGGGACCTGCAGGTCATATTCTTGGTATGTGCATCACGTGTGACTGGAGTAGGAAACTCCTTTGGCTTTCATAGAAGGAGTATGTTTAAAAACATCCACATAGTACAACCGCCAAATGCAAGGTAATCAATGAGTAAAGGTGATCAAGCCGAATGATCTACTCCAACAGGACAAGCTCAAGGGAGTTTGATACCCAAATACACTAAGGTCAATGATTACAAGCAATGTGCACACAGAAGGAGTATAGCTCAAACTCAGGGAGTTTGATCCCCAAATACCCAAAGCCCGCTCCAAAGTCTAAAGATTCCAGGCAACATGCACACATTGTATGTTCCAGTTGCCCCCGCCCAGAACAAGGAGGTGCAAGAACAAGAAGATGCACACTTCTGGGCCACGAAGAGTGCATGCGCCTTGCACTATTCAGCTCCACATCCACAAGAAATAGCGACACCAATTAATATAGCCCCGGAAGAAATACAGCTCAAACTCAGCGAGTTATTCCCCAAATATTTTGAAGAAAAGGCTTCCCAGCAACATTCAAGATTACCTTTGAGTGTCTCATGGAATCCTAGCCTCATCACTCCAAGTTTTGAGCTGGATTCATGAGGTTCGAACCCCAAACAGGTGAAGGTCTGAGGGCGCTCAATGAGTTTAAGCCCCAAATCACCCAAGCCTAGGAGTGGTGAGGCTAACACGAGCGTTATTTGGGAACCGGTTAGGACCACCTCCTAATACCAGGTTTGTCCCAAGCGCTTTAATATGGTTAACACAAGTGCTATTTCCGCTAGTAGGGAGAGTCGGTAAGAATAGCAATATGACTTGGCGCGCTACGAGCCCAAGAGCCCATGGTTGTAAAGTGAGGGAGTGCTAAAAAGGAAAAGGGTTGGCCCTCCCTTCAAAAGCTGACATGTATAAAAGGCCAAAGGGTTGAATTTGGTCTTCATTGTTGTTTGCACAAGTTTGAATACAAGCTCCCTCTTCTCTTCAAAGAGAGTGTTTTGGGTGTTCTCTTGTTTCCATTGTAGTGCCTTTGTGGTTGTCACTCTATCCCCCTTCACTCCCTTCTCCTTCTTCCCTTCCTCCCCTAGTAGGGAGAGTCGGTAAGAATAGCAATATGCCTTAGCGCCCTATGAGCCCAAGAGCCCATGCTTGTAAAGTGAGGGACTACTAAAAAGGAAAAGTGTTGGCCCTCCCTTCAAAAGGTGACATGTATAAAAGGCCAAAGGGTTGACTTTGGTCTTCATTGTTGTTTACAGAAGTTTGATTACAAGCTCCCTCTTCTCTTCAAAGAGAGTGTTTTGGGTGTTCTCTTGTTTCCATTGTAGTGCCTTTGTGGTTGTCATTCTATCCCCCTTCACTCCCTCCTCCTTCTTCCCTTCCTCTGCCCTCCTTCTCCCCTCCTTCTCCCTCTCCCCTCCCCTCTTTCTCTTCCCTCTTCCTCATATGAAACCACATTGCAACGATTCGGAGGCTGCTTGAGTGACACTTGTGGATGGCTCATGCTATGCATTGCTCCCACAAGCAATAGCCGAGAGTGGAAGCTCTATCGGCATATCTTTAACTACCCCACGACATGTGAGTCACCGCTGAGACCCACCACATTTTTGGCACCGCTGCCAAGGAGAAAAGGTATGATTTTGCATTTACACTTGTCTCCTTTTGATATATTCCCATTGCACAAGTTTTTAAGCTTACCTTGGAGCTTGTTATTGTAGTTATAGGAGATAAGAGAGGTGGAAAGAGAGAGAGAGAGAGAGAGAGAGAGAGAGAGAGAGAGAGAGAGAGAGAGAGAGAGGACGAAAATCTATTTTTTCATGTAGGAATGCCATTTTTGAACTTGGGAAGCTCGTTTTGGATGCTTTTTGGTGTTTCAAGTTGATAGGAACTTAGTAGGCTTGATTGCTAAGGGATGTGTGTGGTCTAATCACCTCAAAAAACAATAAAACTAAGGATTTTTGTCAAGTTTTGAAGTAGTTTCATGTTCTAGAATTGCCATTTTCTGAGTTTTTGCATTTTGACTTTCAAAAAGTGTATGTTTTCTAGTTTTTTTTCATGGAGTAGGTAGAATAGGTAGTGTAGCACCCCCCCATCACAAAAAATCAGGAACAAAAATTGTAAAATCCTCAAAAATCACCAAATCACAGTCGGCAAAATTGTGTTTGACTTTCCCGTCGAGTCGGTGCTGTAGCCATATCACATTGACCAGTTTCCCTGTCGATTGACTCGTTAGCCGGATCCTATTAGTCAAACTTCGTTGACCCAGTGTGGTAACACTTCCCTGCCAACCTAACCTCTAACTACGATCTACCCCGCCGCTCGGAGTTAATGCTTGTCAGAGTTACTTCCGCACGGATATGGCAAGTCATTGACTGCTGGTGTAGTGTTTCCCCGTTGACCGTTGCTATCTTACTATCCCGCCGCTGGCGCGGTGAACCATCCCCTCCGTTTGTGGTCATAATCGTTCCCCTCCGCCATCGCGCTACTCCATCGCACCGCCTGTTGCTGTGCTATACCATAGTCTGGTGTCCGCTTACCCTGTCGTCATTGCTATACTATCCCGTCGAGTCATTATCCTGCCAACCAATATCATTCCATATCCCTACGCCCTCTTAGAGGAAAGGGGACTAACTAAGGAGAGGGGACTAACTAAAGCGAGAGGGAAGGAAGGGGTACTTAGAGAAACTTACAGGGACTAATAAAGAGAGGGGGGAACTAAGGGAAGCAGACTAACTAAGGAGAGGGGAGGGGGGTTTGAAATGAAGGGAGTGTAGTAGGTAGAGGGAGAGGATGATTATGGCATGTCAGTGGCGGTGGCCAGACTGCAGATGGCAGAGGCAACAGTGCGGCGACAGAGGAGGCAAGGGTGGTTGCACTCGTGGCAACATCGCTTTGTGGCGATCAAAGGTGGTGGGCAGGATTCCAAGTGGGTCTATGGGGTGTGAAGGCTGCAGATGGTGGATTCAAGGCTCACCTGGGTCTCCACCCTCACCCTATCCCAGAGGCCACTGGCCCATCAGATTCTCAGAGCACTCCTTCGGCCACAATTCGAATGGTGACCAAAATACCCATGGAGGACTTACAAGATGAAGACACCTCCACCAGACAAGTTACCCATGAAGAGCCAGCTACAACAGGCATGCCTCCCATGAAAACACGAAAGTGCACCCCGGCACCAACTGCTGGCGAGTACAAGATCGTGCATTCACAAGCACACTCACCATTGGGAGAAGCATGGCTCTATGAGCTCGATGCTTGCGTGATCCACTCACACTTCGCTTTCGAGGGTCAGGACTACACCTTCCACTACCACACCACAACAGCATATGCCACTCTCCGGGACCCAGTAGTCAGGGAAGCCTTCAACTTCGCAGGCTTGGGAAGAGTAGCATCCCGTTTCCCATGCCACCTAGACATGATGCTGCTGGCGGAATTCCTCAAGACATACGACAGCAACCCCCACATAGGTGTCCAACATGATGCGACCAACAATCCCCACAACTACCAGATCAATTAAGACACGAACATGGCTACCACAAGTGTAGAGGCCGGATCCAGTTCACCACCATCCACAAGCCCGAGGTAGAGCACCTAGCAAGAGCCCTACAATGCCTCATGCAAGTGAAGCACACGGACCATCATCAATTCATTGTGCACAATATCTTGCTGAGAATGGTGAACTTTCAGGAGACGAACTGAGCTGACTATTACTGTAGCCAGATGAGAGAGAGTGCTCTCAACAAAAGCAAGAATAGAAGAAGGAGAGAGAGAAACAGAGAGCCACACAAGTTTTGGTGGGTGCAAAACCACCCTAATCTTCTTTTTCATTCATTTATATATGTGTTTGAGTATTGTACACATAACCAGGGTAAAGGCACAGTGACCTTTAGCCCCCACAACCTTCCACTTAAAGGACAATGTGCCTTTAAGGGAGAACAACCAATGAACATACTATCCAATGCCCATCAATACACGACAATACTTAAACCGCTGACTAGGTAGACTCTTCGTCATCATATTTGTAGGGTTATCATCTATATGAACCTTGACAAGCTCTATGTGCATGTCCTCAAGTACCTCCCTGATGAAATGGTACCTGACCTCAATGTGTTTGGTCTTTGCATGAAAGACCGGATTCCGTGCTAGCTGAATAGCACTCATGGGATCACTATGCAATGTCGGTACACCTGTATGAATCCCCAAATCTCCCACTAGCCGTTCAAGCCATATAGCCTCCTTGCAACCCTCTGTGTTTGCAACATACTCAGCCTCTGTGGTAGACAAAGCAATGCACTTTTGTGCGCGAGACATCCACGACACTGCACCACCTGCAAAGGTGAACACATAACCAGAAGTGGATCTCCTACTATCCACATGCCCTACATAGTCTGAATCTATGTACCCAAGTACACGCATGTCTCCTCTACCAAAGTAGATGCACATCTCCTTGGTACCCTTCATGTACCTCATGATGCACTTAACTGCCTCCCAATGCCTCTTTCTTGGATTAGCCATATACCGGCTAACAACTCCCACTGCAAATGCAATGTATGGTCTAGTAGCTATCATAGCATACATAAGACTCCCAACTGCTGATGCATAAGGAACCTTGGCCATCAAGGCCCTTTCCTCATCTGATTTGGGACTATCTGTATGACTCAGTTTCACATATGGAGGCAATGGAGTACTCACTGCCTTCCCCCCCTCCATATTGAAACGCTGCAATACTTTTGTAACATACTCCTTCTGTGAAAGCCAAAGGAGTTTCCTACTCCGATCACGCGTGATGCACATACCAAGAATATGACCTGCAAGTCCCAAATCCTTCATATCAAAGGCCTCATGCAACTTGGCCTTTAATGCATCTAGCTCATAAGTATTCTTGCTAACCAATAGCATATCATCCACATAGTGTGCCAGGATTATCAGGCTATTATCCTTAGCCCTTTTAGTGTAGAGGCAGTGATCAATTTCACTCCTTCTAAAGCCCTGGGACCGAATGAAAGCATCAAACTTCTTATACCATTCTCTAGGCGCTTGCTTAAGACCATAGAGACTCTTCTTCAGCTTGCAAACTAAATGCTCTTTGCCCTTTTCTTCAAAGCCTTCCGGCTGCACCATGTAAATTTCCTCATGCAAATCCCCATGCAAGAAAGATGTCTTGACATCCATCTGCATAAGCTCCATATCCTCTGATGCCACTAGTCCAAGCATGCATCTAAGTGTGGTCATCTTCACAACCGAAGAGAATATCTCATCAAAGTCCACACCCTTCTCTTGCTTGAACCCTTTAGCGACCAAACGGGCCTTGTACCTAGGCACATCATCACCTGTGACCTTCATTTTGTAGACCCATTTACATGGCAATGCTTTCTTTCCATGTGGCAAAGAAACCAAGTCCCAAGTCTTATTCTTCATAAGTGAACTCATCTCTGATTGCATAGCATACTCCCACTTGCATTGATCCTCGCGCATCATAGCCTCTCTGTGGCAAGAAGGCTCCCCGCAATCAGTAAGCATCACATAGTCTACCCCTGGAACAAACCTATTAGGCGGTCTAGACACTCTAGATGATCTTCTCAAGGGCATTTCAGCTTGTTGTCCCACCTGCATATCAGCCACATTTGGCTCATCATTTCCACTAATAGATAATCCATCATCTATCCTTGATTGTATACCTGTGGGAGTACTTGGTGGTACCATTTCTTGCACATTTGGTGCATGGACAGCTTGCTGTCTATCAACATATGCAGGTGGATTCACATCCTGGAAAGTGATTCTCCTCATTTCCACATCCCTCATGGGTACCTTATGCATCTTCTTCTCATTGAAGACTACATTATGGCTGCTATGATCTTACTTCTGGATCCCAGAGATGATAGCCCATCTCTCCACTTTCACCATAACCCAGAAAGATGCATTTCCTAGACTTAGGATCTAGCTTCTTTCGAAGCTCTTTTGGCACATGTGCATATGCCTCACACCCAAATATATGCAAATGAGAGTAAAAGGGCTTCTTGGCACTCCATGCCTCTTTAGGATTACCACCATCCAAACTCTTACTAGGTGATCTATTGATCACATGCATTACAGTCTTCATTGCCTTAGCCCAAAAACCACCAGAAAGACTTGCATTGGAAAGCATGCATTGCAACCTTTCTTGAATGGTACGGTTCATCTTTTTTGTAACTGGATTTTGCTCTGGAGTACGAGGGGATGTGAGCTCCCTCTTAATCCCACGTGTATCACAGAAATGCTGAAAGTCATGAGAGAGATACTCTCCACCATTGTCAGTCCGTAGGCATTTAAGCGTTCTACCTGACTGATTCTCAACCAAGGCCAGCCATTTCTGAAATACCTAGAACACATCACTCTTCTGAGCTATAGCATAAGCCCACACTTTCCTAGTTGCATCATCAATGAATGTCACATAGCATTTAGCCCCACCTAATGACCGTGTAGGCATGGGACCACATACGTCTGAATGCACCAAATCAAGCTTTTCAAACTCTTTCTTTCCCCTTCTTTTATGGGCTGATTTAGTCTGCTTCCCATAGAGACAATGCTTACAAAATTCAAAATCAGAGAAACTCAAATGTGGTACATAACCCAAATGGCATAAGAGTTTCATTCCATTCTGGCTCATGTGCCCCAACCTGCAATGCCACAAAGAAGTGCTTGGCTGCTCGGTTATTGCAACAACATGATCAAATACCCCTGATACATGTAAGGGATACAAAGTCCTACACTTGGCACCCCTGACCAAAAGCATAGAGCCCTTTTGAATTTTCCAACTCTGAAAGCCAAAAGTGGTGTGAAAACCAGCATCATCTAGCTGGCCCACTGAAATAAGACTCTTGGTCAACTTAGGCACATGTCTCACATGTTTCAAAGTAAATGCAGACCCATTTGCAAAAGAAAACTTTATGTCACCTACTCTCACTATGTCACATGCATAGTCATTTCCAAGATGCACACAACCTGTCTTTCCACTGTCATAAGTGGAGAACCATTCCCTATGGGGAGTAACATGGAATGAAGCACTAGAATCCAAAATCCAATCCTGGGAATATGCATCATCTGAAGTGGTAAGCAACTCTGCAGATAAACTAGACATGAAGAGAACGTCATTGTCACTATGATGTGTGACTGCATTGATCTCCTCGATCTTCACTTTTCCTTTGTCCTCCCTTGGACTCTCTTCCTTTTGATTTGCACCCCAATTTGCATTCTTTTTCTTATCCTTTTGCTCAGCTTGTAGCAATCCTTTTTCATATGGCCCTTCTTGCTAGAGTGGTAACACTCAATGTTCCGTGCCCTGGATTTGCTACGAGACCTCCCTCTTTCTTGGGACTTCCCCCTAAACTGTGATCTGCCCCTTTGCACATTTAAGGCTACATCCTGCTTGTTGCCATCCATAGACTTCTGCCTAATCTCCTCGGCCAACAAGCTACCCACAACATCATCAAATTTCAGTACTCCACCAGGTAGAGTGTTACTGATAGCTGTACGGAAGGTATCCCATGAGGATGGCAATGAACATAAGAGAAATATTGCCTTAGTCTCCGCATCAAAATTTATCTTCTGAGCCTGAAGCTGGCTGAAAATAATATTGAATTCATTCAAGTGAGAAGCAATGGAGACCCCTTCCTTCATCTGCAGCTTAAACAACCTCTTCATGAGGTAAACTTTATTAGAGGCAGTTTCCTTCTCATAAGTGGCACATAGTTTCTTCCACAAATCTTCCGTAGTCTACTCATTTACTACTATGAGATAAACTGACTCTGCAAGATGAAGTCTAATAGTAGACTTTGCTAATGCATCCAACTCATTCCAATCATTCTTAGACATATTTGCAGGCTTAGCTTCAATCCCTGCCAAGGGTTTAATCTGCTTCTTTTGAATAAGCACATCCCTTATTTGTTCTTTCCATAAAGAAAAGTTTGTCCCATCAAACTTTTTAATGTTGAAAGACTCCTTTTCAGACATGGAAGAGGATGCCATGATGCAAATAAAGCAAAATCCCAAATTCTAATGCCTGCAAGAGAGAATCACACCAAATACCAAGTGCACCCAAATGTATATGCCACAATAGACCGAAATATCACCAAAACTCAAAGCTCAAAACATCAAAAGATGCAGCTGACTCATGTGCATGTACTATGCATTCATATGAGCAAATCTGGCCCAAAAGAAAATGCCAACTGCAATGGCAATCCAAAATGCCAATAAGTGCCAAATGACTCAACCATAAACACCGTCCACTGGCATATGCATTAATAATATCTCATCCAAGAGAGCATAGCACTATCAGTGCATCACTTACAATGTGTCAAAGCTGTCCCTCAGCATAAAATAGCATCCATGTGCAAAGCGTCCATAAAAATAGCATCCCACAAGGCAATTTGGGCCTATCAGCGCATCCAATAAGGATCGCAATGCATCCAAATGGCCTATAAATCATCCATTACAACCCAATGCACACCACGAATGAGCACACACTGCTCAAACTGCAACCAGAGTGATCTGCATAAGGTATGCTCAAGAAATCATAGTCCCACGGTAATGACCGCTTTTGAAAATAGAACTTGAGATGCCTCAAAACATGGGCGCCATTGCATAATCGGACTCAGCAAGAAAATATGCAAATATCTCTCTTTTGCCGAAACTCCAAAATCCCAACCGATGAGTGAGAAATGGGAGTCAACACTTATCCACTGCCATGTGGCATAAATCTAAGGTTTCAAAACCTTAGAATGAAAAATGCATAACAGAGAGACGAAATCGAATACACAGAGATCTATAACTCTGAAAATCCTCCACTAAATTGCGTAAGAACTGACAAGTAGGGGTTTTTAGGTGTTCAGAACGCAATGGGACAAACGGTTTTGGAAACCGTGGTCTCAATCACTGGGTCCAACACACGGATTGAAAAACGTTTTTGGAAACAGAGCTATTTGTAAACTCCACCGGAGTACGAATGATGAGCAACATAGAAGTTTTAGGACCTCTTGAGTCCACCGGAACTGACAGATCTGCAAATGGTTGCTCCAAACTTGAGTTCTAACACCCGGGTAGAAAAACGCAGAAACTGACACAGTGAGTCAGAAATCCAATGAAATGATCCCAGATTCAAGAGTGAACGTGTTTCCAAGCTCTTGAAGTGAAGCGGACACCAAAAGCAAGCAATAGTTGCCTCTACAAGTCAATATGAAGTCTCTGTCATCGAACGAAACAGGGAAAAGCTCAAAAAACGACTTTTTCTTTGAAAACACTTAACAGGCTCTCAAAACCCTTCGCAAAACCAAAGTGACTTTTCCAAAGGTTCCTCCAAGGTCTCTACACACTCGGATGCAAGTAAAGTCACCCACAAAGCTTCCCACAGAGCTTCTCCTTCCTCCCACAGAGCTGCTGAGCTTCAAGCATTCACGCACGCTCAGCTAGGTCACCCCAGCTCTGATACCAGTTGAGAGTGCTCTCAATGAAAGCAAGAACAGAAGAAGGAGAGAGAGAAACAGAGAGCCACACAAGTTTTGGTGGGTGCAGAACCACCCTAATCTTCTTTTTCATTCATTTATATATGTGTTTGAGTATTGTACATAACTGGGGTAAAGGCACAGTGACCTTTAACCCCCACAGAGAGACGATCTCAGCACCCATGTGGATGTCATCGACAATCCCATGTTGTACATGCCGGTTGAGAAACTTCACCATCTACCAATCGGCTTCAGACTCGCTGATAAATCCACCACCAATCCTGTATAGACCGAGCAAGAAGAGACAGAAACAAGGCCCAAGAGAGCGAGGACAACACCAAGTGCCACTCCGATCACTCATGTGCAGCCAGAACCAAGTCAGCCGCTCAACCAATATGAGGAAAGCTAGTTGCATGAATTTGTGCAACGACAAGTATGCATGCACCGGTCAGGTCCTCAGGATAAGGGAAAACGGGTGCAAGGAGGGCCTATTCTCATTGAAGACCTCCAAGGCAATGACACCATCAAAATTGGTCTCCATATAGCAGCCAAAACTACACTAACAACCCTCGCTGCACCCTTCATCTCAATTTCCACCACCCCTCAGGAGACAGCATACTTTGCCACTGACACCTCTTCCATGCCATGGGCAGGCCTAGCAGAGGCCATACAATTTTGTAGCATGCCCCAATCTAGGGCAATGAAAGGCTATAGCCACATGATGACAAAACAATTGTCACACACCGACGTCATGGAGATGAATCTCCTTGAAGCCATGGCATAACTGCTACAAGTTGACTGCATGATCTGACAGAGGAGGCCAAGAGCAAGCCTTGCAACTCTCCTCCAATCTCATCCAAGCCTAGCTCTCGGCACATGAAAGCTAAGCGACAATGGTCGTAGCTCAAGCAATGGGCCATACCACACTACATCGATCAATGAATACCCAACTAAGGTGAAAGAGCTCGAGCTCACTCTAACAAAAGTCAAAGATGACCTCGCCACCAATGAATCCCTTGTCTAGACACTTATGGAACAGGTGCACAAGGCAGAATCAGCCTTGCACATGACGTTGGAGCAACAAGCACAGGCAGAGCAATGATACGCCCGCTTATAGGAGACCCATGACCAACAGATCCACTCCCTATAGGATCTCCTGGCATAAGAGAGGACCCTCATGGTCTCTCTCCAAGAAGAAATTGAAAGACAACGCGCCACTAGCCACTCGGAGGAGTCAAGGTTGGAAGACCACGAGCAGTAGGAGTTCAGAATGTACTAGGAGGTGTCTGCAAAGTTAGCCACGCATACACTTGCACCACACACCATCACCCAAACCCTACAAATGCACTTCGATGCACTCCGTGCACAAAACCCTACCTTCCACCTAGACCTCACTACTCCACTAGCACCTAATGCCCTTCAAAATATTCTCTGTCGTAATCCCGACCACTTCCACCTCATCTTATTTTTCTCTTAACCTTCAACCCACCTCCCTATCTCTTCTCTGCCCCTCCTATCTCCAAACCCTATCTACCCATCCCATTCTTCTTAATTTTCAAGGCTAGTGCCACATCATCACTGAGTCCCTTAATTATCCGACGGACGATGAAGTGATGCAACTCGTAAAGCTCGAGGATGTCATGCCATGGATCTGCACTTCTAAAAGTCTTCATGTAGACATCACTTGGATGCAGACCTACGGTCGAGAGCCTTAGCAATCCAAGCTCAAGGACACCTTGCGGCCTACCAGTCCACCACCTACCAACCCCTCAGAATAATAATACTCTTTAATTGGGTGCTACAAGCTCTCCAAGAATCACTTGAGTCCTTGGTGAGCAATTTTGAAACAACTCACATAACATACCCTGAGGAAATAACTGAGGACGAGGAACAAAATGCAATCAACCTCTTCCATACCACCACCCCCCCTCAAGATATTCCATTATCGTTTTTGGTAGATCTCGCTCAACCCACCCAACAAGCTGCCCAACCTCCTCTCCCTCGGACAACACTGCCTGAGTACTCGTCCAATGCCTTCAACACCACCACTGCACAGCACGGACCCTCCCAGTCCATTACCTCTAATGCTCCGATCGACCTCCCTAACGAGGCATTCAACACGTTGCTCAAAGCAACACATTTTGTACAAAGCATTGATGCCATGACTCCTGCAGGCCCCCCAGCGATATAGAGCCCATGCCGCTTGCCGATGATGAAGCTCCACCATCCCCACCAAGGTCTCCTCTTGAAGATGTTCATTGGCATCCCGACTTACAGTCCTTCCAAGAGTTACCGGATAGTGTGCTCATGCACCATTGGAGGCACTAGCTCAAGGGCTCCAACCTCCATCTCTACGAAATTCTGGAGGTGCGCTCTCTTACACAATTCATAGCATAGTCATTCGACGACTGGTACCGCATGCATCCCAAGCGCACCAAAGGAGGATACAAACTCGCCCCTATCCCCATGATCGATGTAGATGCCGGGGTCTACAACCAAATTGGTAGTGCACCCATCGATCGTCGAGTCCACCCACTCTACATGCCCATGGAATGACATTGGACTTGGGCCACCTTTCGAGCTCTCCAGCAGCAGGACCCCAATGTGTTGTACAATCTTCCTAAGTACAACTTTCCAAAAGAAATGATGTAGGAGGGTTTATTCTTTTGCCTCTAATCATTCAACGATACCTACAGCTCAGTCCCAGATCCAACTGCCGTCATCACCGTCCACTTCAATCGCCTCATCCTCTTACTCCTCCGCGATCTTCCCACCACTCATAGCCACCCTATCGACGACCGCATTCACAATCTGACCAACCAGATTGTCTTCAACCCCGACGTTGGTCCAACTCAGTTCCAAGACCTCCGCCTCCACCTCCGCATCCGCAATCTCCACGAGCATCACCTCCGTACTTATGAGGATATGCAAGCCACCCATTTTTGGAAGTACTGCTCATACCTTACTCACCTCACATCCACATAGCTGTACTGCTACACCATCTTGTAGTCCAGTCCTCTCCACCACCCTCCTCCAATGTGACTGACCCAAGGATGGGTCAGCAACAGGAAAGGGGGCATGTTAACATGCACAAAGTAAAACTGCCAAATGCAAGGTAATCAATGAGTAAAGGTGACCAAGCCGAATGATCTACTCCAACAAGACAAGGGAGTTTGATACCCAAATATACCAAGGTCAATGATTATAAGCAATGTGCACACTGAAGGAGTATAGCTCAAACTCAGGGAGTTTGATTCCCAAATACCCAAAGCCCACTCAAAAAACCAAAGATTCTAGGCAACGTGCACAGGCTGTATGTTCTAGCTGCCCCCACCCAGAACAAGGAGGTGCAAGAACAAGGAGATGCACACTTCTAGGCCACAAAGAGTGCATGCATCTTGCACTATTCAGCTCCACATCCATAGGAAATAGCAGCACCAATGAAAATAGCCCTCAAGAAAATACCGCTCAAACTCAGGAGTTTGTTCTCCAAATATTCTGAAGAAAAGGCTTCCCAGCAAGATTCAAGATTACCTTTTAGTGTCTCACAGAAGCCTAGCCTCGTCACTCTAGGTTTTGAGCCGTGTTCATGAGGTTCAAACCCCAAACAGGTAAAGGTGTGAGAGCACTCAGAGAGTTTGAGCCCTAAATCACCCGAGCCTAGGAGTGGTGAGGCTAACACAAGCGCTATTTGGGAACCACCGCTTAGGACCACCTCCTAATACCAGTTTGTCCCAAGCGCATTAATATGGTTGACACAAGCACTATTTCCACTAGTAGGGAGAGTCGGTAAGAATGGCAATATGCCTTGGCACCCTACGAGCCCAAGAGCCCATGGTTGTAAAGTGAGGGAGAGTGCTAAAAAGGAAAAGGGTTGGCCCTCCCTTCAAAAGGTGACATGTATAAAAGGCCAAAGGGTTGACTTTGGTCTTCATTGTTGTTTGCACAAGTTTGGATACGAGCTCCCTCTTCTCTTCCAAGAGAGTGTTTTGGGTGTTCTCTTGTTTCCATTGTAGTGCCTTTGTGGTTGTCACTCTATCCCCCTTCACTCCCTCCTCCTTCCCTTCCTCCTCCCTCCTTCTGCCTCTCCCCTCCCCTCTTCCTTTTCCCTCTTCCTCGCGTGGAATCACATTGCAACAATCTGAAGGCCCCTTGAGTGACACTTGTGGATGTCTAGTGCTATGCATTGCTCCAAGTGTCACTCAAGCTGAGACCTAGCACAATGTTACAAAAGTGTTGCAACATTTCAATATGGAGGGAGGGAAGGCAGTAAGTACTCCATTTCCTCCATATGTGAAACTGAGCTAGGTAGATAGTCCCAAATTAGATGAGGAGAGGGCCATGATGGCCAAGGTTCCTTATGGATCAACGGTTGGGAGTATTATGTATGCTATGATAGCTACTAGACCGGACATTGTTGTAGTGGGAGTTGTTAGCCGGTATATGGCTAATCCAAGAAAGAGGCATTGGGAGGCAGTTAAGTGCATCATGAGATACATGAAGGGTACCAAAAAGGTGTGTATCTTCTTTGGTAGAGGAGAGATGCGTGTATTTGGGTACATAGATTCACACTATGCAGGGCATGTGGTTAGCAAGAGATCCACTTCTGGTTATCTGTTTACCTTTGCAGGTGGTGTAGTATCATGGATGTCTCGCACATAGAAATGCATTGCTTTGTCTACCACAGAGGCCGATATGTTGCAGCCACAGAGGGTTGCAAGGAGGCTATATGGCTTGATCGGCTAGTGAGAGATTTAGGGATTCATAAAGGTGTACCGACATTGCATAGTGATTCCATGAGTGCTATTCAACTAGCATGGAATCTGGTCTTTCATGCAAAGACCAAACACATTGAGGTTAGCTACCATTTTATCAGGGAGGTACTTGAGGACAAGTGCATAGAGCTTGTCAAGCTTCATATAGATGATAACCTTGCAGATATGCTGACAAAGAGTCTACCTAGTCAGCGGTTTGAGTATTGTCATGTTTTGATGGGCATTGGATAGTATGCTCATTGGTTGTTCTCCCTTAAAGGCACATTGGCCTTTAAGTGGGAGGTTGTGGGAATTAAAGGCCACTGTACCTTAACCTCAGTTATGTACAATACTCAAACACATATATATATGGATGACATAGAAGATTAGGGTGTTCTGCACCCACCATCTCTCTCTCTCTCTCTCTCTCTCTCTCTCTCTCTCTCTCTCTCACCTTCTTCCATTCCACTTCCATTGTTAAGATCTCTCAAAATGTGCATTAAGATTAAGCCCAAGAGCTTGGGGAAAATAATGATGACATTTTCCAAATCTAGAATAGGATGTGGAAGATGGTTGATGAATAGTTCTTAAGAGTTCTAATAGTTATGAATCGTGATTTGTTTCTAAGTAAATAGGTTAGGCTATTCGTTAAGGGAATTTTGGACTCAAAAAGGGCCTCTTGCATTAGGCTCTTATGATTTCTCTAACGTCAAGAATAGCAAACTAGACAATGGGAAGGCTTGGGCATTAAAGAATCAAGGAGTCCATATTGGCCTCTCATTGGTGGAGAGACCTCTCTTGGTCCCCACTACCCATCACTTGCTTCCCTCTTGCCCACCACCTCCTACACCCCCTTGACTTTTGGATGGTCCCCCTACCTCCTCGATTACCAGCGAATTTGTGGAATTTTTTCCCAAAAAAAAAACTA
The DNA here is from genome assembly GCF_047967505.1 of Dipteris shenzhenensis. Taxonomy (NCBI): domain Eukaryota; kingdom Viridiplantae; phylum Streptophyta; class Polypodiopsida; order Gleicheniales; family Dipteridaceae; genus Dipteris; species Dipteris shenzhenensis. The sequence goes on from NC_141605.1 coordinate 9,307,535, forward strand.
GAATTTCAAAAAAGTGTCCTTACCCCCAAACACATCCCAGGAGTCTACTATCCCCATTCACTCATTACCTTTCTCTTAGCCTCTAGGCTACTCTCATCCTCTTCTCAGCCCCCCCCTCCTCTCAGCCTCTTTCTCTTTGCTCCCATTGTTTCTACATTGGCGGAGCACTCCCCTTCCTCTAGACCAAATCTATCTCTTCAATTTTGTGTAGGTCACATTTTGAAGGACTACAATGATGTTTGGACTGCTCAAGACTTTAGGTGAATGTCCTAGGCTACAATGCAACCTTCTATAATAGGTCCATTCAAGGTTTCAAGAAAGGACAAAGCAAAGAAGGAGAAGCATTGGAAGGGTCCCATTGTTGGGTTTTGTGATACCAAAAAGGGACCTAAGGTGAAGGTTCATCACATGTGCATGGCTCGAGATATGAACTTGGATCCTACAAACCGAGCTTGCTTTCCTTTAAATTGTATGTACCATTTACATTTTCATTTTTTGCATTATGGCAACTTCATTTGTCCATTCTACTTGTGTATGTTTATGTGTGTTGAGAGGGGCAGCCATATTAAGATTGAGAGGGAGAGAGAGAGAGGGTAGAAGAGAGAGAGAGAGAGAGAGAGAGAGAGAGAGAGAGAGAGAGAGAGAGAGATAGAGAGAGATAGAGAGAGAGAGAGAGAGAGAGAGAGAGAGAGAGAGAGAGAGAGAGAGAGAGAGAGAGAGAGTAGGGGTGGGTGGGTGGGTCTGTATGTGCATATGACAGGGAGAGGGAGAGGGGGGGGAGGATGAGGGGTGTGTGTGTGTGTGTGAGAGAGAGAGAGAGAGGGAGGGGGGGGAGAGGGAGGGAGGGAGAGATATTGGCATGTTGACATCTTATATATCATTGCTTGGTTACTATGCAGATATAGTTCCTTCCACCAAAGTCAAAACCTAACTCTTGGAGAGTCTCACAGAAACATTTGAAGCCTTCCATTAAAACATTGGGGAGTTAATCTTCTCAAGACTTAGGCTTGCCTCCTCTGGTCTTTTTTTCCTATAATATGTGCCGAATATGTGCTACTAAATACCTCAAAGAGAGGGTGCATATGGAAGCCTCCATCCACTTTCCTTCGTAACTTTGATAGTCCCTAATGGCCTTTTCCTGATCCATTCTTTGTAGATGCATTTAAGATGATGATGAGGTATGATATTCACTCATCAATGAAGTTTACTTTCAGTTCAAAATCTATGGGTGTGAGTTGGGGTTCATGCCCTTCATTGCATTTATTTACATCTACAACTGAGCCTTCATCCATAGAATAAAAACCATGTGGGTATGCAAAGACCTAGCAAAGGAATTTCTTAACAATCTCTTATACCTGACGTGCAATGCCAGAGAGAGTTTCCAAAAGGGAGACCATTTTAGATGTGTAGTTAGCAAGGAAAGATTAGTAATCAAGTATCAAGTAGTGTGTGGTTGTTGTTTTCTGAGATATTTAGAGGCGTTGCAAAATTAATCATGGCATGTGGAATCCTATGGATTGTGATGTAGTGGACACAACAGAGATAGAGAGACATATGTCAAATGGTGAAATACGTTTATTTACATCTTCAAATTAGTCTTCATCCATAGAAAAAAGACCATGTGGGTATGCAAGACCTGGCAAAGGAATATCTTGACAATCTCTCGTGGGATGTCAGAGAAGGTTTCTAGAAAGGAGACCATTTTAGATGTGTAGTTAGTTAGTAAGGAAAGGTTAGTAATCAAGTATCAAGTAGTGTGTAGTATTTGTTACCTGAGATATTTAGAGGCATTGCAAAAATAATTATGGCACATGGAATCCTATGGATTGTGATGTAGTGGACACAACAAAGGTAGAGCATATGTCAAATGGTGAAATACAATGCCTTGAGGTTACATATGAATGGAGCTTGAACCACATTCGAGAATACATTGCTATCACCTTTGATTTTTTTTACATTGGATGAAAAGAAGGTAAGAAGGAAACTTGAAGCAACGTCAATGCTTGATTAATGGAAGCCTCCTTGTACCTTGGCCATTCATAGTCTGATTGTATAAAAAATTAACAGATTTTGAAGGTGATGTCACTTGTGAATGTAAAACTTTTGGATTCCGTGTATTGACCATTTATTGTTTTGTTGAAATGTTGAATACTTTAGGAAAAGTGTCATTGGTTATTGCATTTTATTGCTTAATTTTTTTAATGATTAGATTTAGAGCGATTTTATGTCCTACAATAGACTTGGAGAATTACCAAGAAAGTGAAACAAAATTGATCGTAAAGTCAACTTTGACTTGTTATAGTTTGTTAAGTAGTCCATGGAATATATAAAAGCCTTGGGACTTAGTGTAGCCTTTAATGCACTTGTCACTTGTCCTACACTCTCCTTTGTCTAGCACATACCATTCCTCCAATGGCCACCCATCGTGAGGCATTCCACAATTTTGTGTCATCTACTCCTTCTGCGAGTCGAGAGGATGAGCTTTATAAAATTCTTGACTGCGATCTTGATGTGATCAAGATTGCAAGAGAACATAGGGGCACTTTCAAGGATATCCTAGAGTACTTGGACATTGTAACCTCTCCATACACTACCCAAATAGGCCTTGAGATATGACTATGGGTCCCTTGGACTCTCCTCCTAGAATCTTGTAGTAGTGACCACACATTTAGGAATAGATTGTATAGAGTTTGTAAGTCCATAGGTCCTAGACAGTATATGCAAATAATGAGAGAATAGGAGAGGCATCTTCAAATGGGTGTAGTAGGAACCCGATTTTTCTCTAAAGAGATGGCCTTCTACAAAGCAATGCTAGAGATGGAGGATCTCCCTATGCCTAGGTTCATTGAAGAGGTGTCAGCTCTACCTTGAGGCTACTAAAGCAATCTTGGCCCTGGAATGGTCCAGTAAGACACTGGAGAAAGGGAAACACATCGCAAAGATAGAAGAAGCAATAGGGTCAAAGCCATACCTCCACCAAGAGGATGCCAGACCATCTAGCATGGGAGAAGTGCAGCCAGGAGGCCAACCCCATGTATTGGACATGACGAAAGAAAAGGACATGTCAGAAGAGGTTTTGTTAGAGACTCTTCAGCCTGTTGTAACAAAGATAGAAAATATATATTTTTAATTGACATTTAATCCATTTTCAAGATGAGGGAAGAGGAAGTTTTGGGCATACTCTCTACTTGGGAGAGTCATGCTTTGAAGAGGAGGGGATGCAGCAACCCACAGATCTAGTGCATATCGGCTCTATGGTGGAACTGCTCTTCTGGACTTGGAAAGAAATTCTTCTTTTGGAGCAAGAAATAGTTACAGAGGCCAAGTTTTTGCAAGTGCAAGGATCTATGTAGTGCTGCGAGCAAAGGCAAAATGACTAACAATTGAAGGCTGTGGAGATCCCTCGTCATCTTCTCCAGCAACTCACATCGATGAGAGCAAGAGCTCCATTGACTTGAACAAACATGGATTTGACAAAAAATATGCACAAGAGATTGTAAGTTAAGGTTATTTTACAAAGTTTTTTAAATTTAATGTTTATATTAATGATCTTTAATTAAGAATGATGTTGCAATTTTCAAGCTACCTTCAAAGTGGAAAATTTTGGGTTGTGACATAGGGGTCAAGGGGAGAGCATGGGTGTCGACTCCTTACTTGCACATTACATGGTATTGTTCAAGAGGGACACTCTAGTGTACATCCACCACTCAAACTTCTCATCGAAAAGAAAGGGGGATTTGGTGAAGTATGGGGCACTATTAAAGTTGATGTCCCTTGTGCCTTTAGTTCACATTGCACACAAATGCATTTTAGTGAGGAAAGATGTGGCACTATCGGCTTTTGGGCTAAAAAAAATTGGCAGCTAGCTACTATGGGTGCCACCATTGATGCTAACAATGCCACACAAATAGTATAGATACATTCTCACAGCCGACTATGTTGGCACCCTGGAGGAGAGCAACTACCTTGAAAATATTTATGGAGGCCAAAAGAAAAGAAATTCATGTAAATAGAATCATGCTAAATTACAGTGTTGTACAATCCAATTTTGCATACGTAAAACATGATCATATATATACTTTTCATTATCATATCAATTCGCTATGTACTTTGTATCATAGTTTTTCATTACTTCTCAATTTGCTATATAGTTTTGAGTATCGTCTCATTGATGGCCTACCAGATCCCAACCTTTCGGCAAAATTTTGTAAGATATTGGGCACGTTAAAGCTCAAATGACATTGGACAAGTTAAAGCTCAAATGACATTGGACAAGTTAAACCTCAATCACATTACATTTGGAAATATAAAATGCAATGAATGCACATAGGTACCCGTCACAATAATTATAGCTAAGAGAATGAATATGCTATTGTTGTTGGCAAGTGTCGTTGTCCTTGCCCTTGTCAATGGCAACTTTAATCAAAGAGCTCTTTTTTAAAAATTTGTTGCAACTATTTTGCATGCAATCACCCAAAGGGAATGCCTACTTGTGAAGGAAGAGTTATTTTAAAAAATGGTTCTAGGAATAGACCTATTTACAATACAAGTGGTTTGCCATGCATCCAGGTGGTTTTCCAAGCTTAAGGTTGCTTTTGCCTACTCTTAGACGCTATGCCATGCCTTAGTGTGCTATTTGAACTGGAGCCCTTTATTTTTATTATTATTTGTTTATATGTAGGCCAATAGTGCACTCAGTCTTGGCAAAGCTTCTAAGCATAGGCAAACACATCCCATTTAGCCAAAGAAATATAGAAAAGAGCTCTAGGAGCCCTTTATTTCTAAACTTTTTTGTCTATATGCAAGCTAATGGCTCACTAAGCCATGGCATAGCCTCCAAGCAGAGGCAAACACATCCCATTAAACCAAAGAAATAACAAAAAGAGCTCGAGGAGCCCTTTTTTTATTTTTTTGGTTTGTATTTAGGCCAATAGCTCCTAGAGCCTCTAAGCATAGTCTAAAGCACCCCATGAAGAAAAAATAAGGCTCTAGGCACCCATGCTCATCCCGGCTCGATGTTGTTTTGGCATTTGGCATGCTGACACAAGCATGGGCTCTTGGAGCCCTTGTTTTTAATTTTTTATTTTGTATGGAGGTCAATAGCACCTAGGCATGCATAGCCTCTAAGCATAGCCAATAGCACCCTAAAGTCTCTCTCTCTCTCTCTCTCTCTCTCTCTCTCTCTCTCTCTCTCTCTCTCTCTCTCTCTCTCTCTCTCTCTCTTCCCCCCCTCTCTCTCTGTGTCTCCCTCCCTCCCTCCCTCCCTCCCTCCTCTCTCTCTCTCTCTCTCTCTCTCTCTCTCTCTCTCTCTCTCTCTCTGTCTCTCTCTCTCTGCCCTCCATTCACCAATAAAAATAATCTTACAAATGTTTTTAATATAAAAATCTCAATTATTCAATACTAATCGATAACATGCATAGCATAAGTTTATATTAATTATGATATTTGTCAAAAAAATTACAACTAGCTTACAAAAAAAATTTACAATCACCACAAATGGTTATCATGCTTCGTGATTTCTTGAGTGCTTCATCACCTCCTCTCCTCCTTGCAAGTTGCATGTCCTTGCTCATGATGGTAACCCTCTTAGCATGGATAGCACATAGATTTGTATTTTCAAAAGAGTAATAAGAGCCATTTTTGCTCCCTCTTGCAAGGTAGACAGGGTGATGGCTTGGATTTGTAAGCCATCTTTGTATAGCTCCATGATTTTTATAGCAAACGAAGCTCTTTGGATGATCAGAAGTTCTACGCTCTTCTAGTATTTGCATACCTCACAAAGAGTATTCATGCCTAGCATTCCTAAGGTGTCTCCTTCCTCCAGCTCTAGCTGCATCTCTAGTTCCACCTCCACCTCCACCTTTGCCACCTCTATGAGGTTTATTTTTTTCATTCCTTAATGGAAAAGTATTTTTTTCACCCCTTAATGGAAAAGTATTTTTGCCATTAAATCATCACGATGCAGGAATGTCTGAAACTTTGTTATGCCATGTTGGTGGTTGCAAATGCTACCTTGTCTAATGAGATATAAGAATCCTATCTTGTCTTTGGTCCTCTACGTGCGTCCTTTATTTCTCATGCTCTAATGAGATATAAGAAGCCTATCCTATCTTTTGCTTGATGATACTTCTTCATGTCTAGGTAGTGGTGGCCTTGGTACATCTTGTTGTCTTTCATCTTTGTCCTAAAATCTTTCTTTTTCATCTTCATCTTCATCTTGTTGCCTCTTTTTCTACTCTTGTTGTTTATCTTAAGCTCCGTGTTCTTCTTATTGTTGTTCCTCTTCATTAGCATCTCTATGTTACTATCTTCCATCTTTCCTTCATCAGCTATTGATATTTCCAATATGGTCCAAACTAATGACATCAATGTACATTTATTTCGGTGACCTAGAACTTTCCCAATTGGCTTTTGGCTGCTACTCACCCTTTGTGCTTTTGGGACACTTCCAAAGTTTTCCATGAATGCCTTATTTTACTCGTTTGAGTTCGATGAGCTACTTGGGCTAACTTTTTTTGCAAAGCTTTCTCTGTCACATTCGAGGACCCCATTATTCCACGATGAAACCACTCAAGAATTTCATGAAAGTCACTACTTCCATTAACTCCACCTCCATGTTGCATACTTTTGAAGTGTGTGCTTCAATTGAGCATTCCAAATGCTCAATGAACCATATTGTTGAAGATACCATGGATCGTGAGCATAAATAATGTGTTCCATCCATAGGAAAGGTTGGTGAGGTAAACACCAAACATATCAATTGAATTGTAATTAAAATTAAAAATTGTGGAGGACAAACATACCATGTAATGTGTGTGATTCACCCCATCCATCCACCATAGATTCTGTGAAATCTTTCACTGCGACTTCATATAGTTGCACAGCCACATCATCTATGCAAGGGTTTTTGAATATCTTTACTAGGTTATCCAATGCTTTCCAAACATTGCTCTCAAATGTCTCAAATAAGGGTTAGATTCCTAATTAGTGGTACACTCACACAAGTCTTTCCAATAAATTCATTGCTTGTTTAATCGATTCTTGTCATGATTGGATGAAAATCTCTGTGCCTTTGAGCCCCTCATGGATACTTTACTCATACAATTTCTTGATTTTCTCGAGAGTTGTGTCTTTGCATATCTTCATGTTTCCTACATGTAGTCTCATGCTCGAGAGAAGAGCTTCTAGCTTTGTAATACATGATGATGCTCTCTCTTCTGGTTACATAATGAAGTGATGAGAAGAAATTGGATTTAGGGGTTGAAAAGGATAATAATAATATTATTATCCTTTCCTGTTAGGCATGAGGATGACCTCATCCTTAAAATATAAGATATTATTTTCTTAAATACTTTTAGATTAGCCACGTTGCCTCTTCTACTAGATACTTCTTCCATTTAAGTAAATATTCCCATATGATGAGATTTCTTAGTGGTATTTCTTTTACTTCCTATATTTCCTCAGGTTCAATGTTGAAAGTACAATCAACATTTACAATTTCATCGGCTTTTAATACATGCTTTTATTTGTACTATATTTCTTTGATAGACTCACATGAAATTCATTATGAATTTTATATCGATGGTAAGTAAAGTTGATAAGCTTGGTCTTGTTCAATAGCTAGTCCTCAACAGCTTGAATCTATGCTTTCCCTAGACCTCACTCCAAGTGAGAAAGACGAGTTCCTAGAAATGTTCAAAGATTTCCCTAACCTCTTCGCAACTAGTTACTGCCACCTTCGCCATGTGACTGCCATAGAGCACAAGGCCCCTACAGACTGATGCTTTGCGCTCAAAGTTCCAAAAACTTGTAGAAGCTGGGTTTATTGTTCCGGTTCACAATACTGAATGGGTTTCACTAGTGGTAGTCACCCCAAAGAAAAACAAGTGGCGGGTTTGCGTCTATAAGAAACTCAAATCGGCCACCAAGAGGGATCATCATCCTCTACCCTTTCAAGACCTCATTCTTGAGAAGGTAAGTGGTCATGAGATGTATACTTTCTGTGATGGTTACTATGGGTTTTATCAAATGAGAATTGCCGAAGAAGATGTGCTTAAAACCACATTTGCCACACCTTGGGGGACATTTGCATTCAAAGTAATGCCATTTGGCCTCACCAATGCTCCTGCTACCTTTCAAAGATTTATGCAGATGGTGTTTGCTTCTTATTTGGGGGATTTCTTGGAGGTGTTTTTAGATGATTTTTGTATATTCTCGTCATGTAAGGAGCACGTCATGAAGGCTAGGTTGGCCTTCCAAAGGGTCAATGATGGAATGGCAGTCTCAACCCTGAGAAATGCACCATTGGAGCCACTCAAGGGAGGTTACTGGGACATATTGTCTCATCTGAGCGCGTCAAGCCTGCTGACCCCGAGAAGGTAGAAGCCATCCTCAAGCTCTCCCCACCAACAAACAAACGTCAGGTATGCTCATTTGTCAATCTATCAAGATACCATCGCCACTTCATTGATCAATATGCTGCTTTGACACGAGCCATGACTAGGCTATTAAAAGATGGGGTTGATTTCTCTTAGGATGAGGATTGTGATCATGGGTTTGCACAAATCCAGAATGCTCTAGCTTCAGAACCCATTCTATGCAATCCAGATTGGTCAAAGACTTTCTATATATCATGGGTTTGGTGAGCACACTTTGGCAGGTATTCTTCTCCAGCAAGGGGAGGATCGGTTCATGTATCCTGTTCAATTTTGCTTCTCGATAATTTCTCGACACTGAGCGATGCTATTCAAAGGCTGACAAGCATGCCTTGTCTTTGGTGTTCTGCATGGAGAAATTTAAGCATTATGTGGCTGGAAAGTCCTTCATAATACTCACTAGAACTAGTCTTGCAAAGCAGGTTCTTCAATCACCAAATCCCATGGGCCGGTTGGCCAAATGGTTGGCAGTTTTACAAGAATATGATTTTTCTTTAAAAATTGTAAAAGGGGGTTGTTCCAACTTGAAGAATGCTTTCATTGATTTAGAGGAGTACCTTGATGTAACCCTTGTAGCGGCCATAGAAGTTGGGGATCCATGGTATGGTGGTATCTATAGGTTTCTGACTGCTTTCTCCTTTCCTCCAAAAAGTACTAGCTATGAGAGAAAGAAGATCCACAGAGATAGTAGGTGCTACACCCTCTTTGATGGGGTGTTGTACCGTCAAGGCATGGATGGGGTACTAAGATGGGCCATTGATGCAGATGAAGTGCCTAAGGTATTGAAGCATTATCATGATGGATTTTGTGGAGGCCACTATGCCAGTGACTATATAGCTAAGAAGATTTTACATGCTGGATACTATTGGATGACCTTGTTCAAGGATGTCACTTTGTATTGCAAAACCTGTGAACCATGCCAATTCTTTGGTAGGAAGGATTTGCATCCTGGGCAACATCACCCAGTGATGTCCATCCATCCATTTTAGAAGTGGGGAATAGATTTTGTCGGGCCCTTGCCCATGACTGCCCACAAAAAAAAGTATCTTTTGGTAGCCACTCAGTATGTCACTAAGTGGGCAGAAGCTATCGCCCTCCCCGCTGCAAATGGTAAGGCAGTTTCAAATTTCATATTTGAACATATCTGCACAAGGTTTGGGACACCCATGGAAATAGTCTCTGACTATGGAGTCCATTCTTAAATGAAGCAGTGGAGTTACTTATGGATCGCATGAGTATTGATCATCGCACTTCTAGCATCTATTATCCAGCATCCATGGGTCAAATAGAGCGGACCAATGGCCTCCTTTGTAAAACCATGGGAAAAATGGCCACAAGGAACAGGATCCAGTGGGATCAAAAGGTCACTGAAGCTGTGTGGGCTTACAACATCACTCATAAAATGTCTATAGGTCACACTCCTTTTGAGTTGGTGTATGGAACTGAGGCAGTTTTACCACTAGAGATAGAGATTCCGGCCTTGAGATTGGCACAAGAATAGAGGATGACAGAAGATGAACATGTAGAGGCCAGATTGGTACAACTTGAGAAGTTAGATGAAACCCGATGCCTTGCACTACACCAAACAGAGATCTAAAAGAATCGACAAAAGTCCCACTTGGATGCTAAGATTTGCAAGGGATGGGAAAGACACTTTGTTGAGGGGGATGTTGTGCTATGCTTTGATAACAGATTGGACCACCAAATGGATAAGAAATTTCTGCCACTGTGGACTGGTCCATACAAAGTCATCAAGGAACGTAGCAATGGGTTTGTACAAGTTTAGGAGCTGCATGAGCCATATGGCAAGAAGGTGATCAACAAGAGTTACCTCAAGCCCTTCTTTGTGCATGATGGACCCAGGCATGGAAATGCTGTGCATTCCCTGCCTGGGGGGGGAAATGTTATGGATAAATTTGTCTAAGGGAAAAAGGCATAAATATGAGTGTGTGTTTGTATGTGTGGCAATAGTATAATAAAATATGGTGTGCATAGGGCCCAGGGTTGAGGTGGCAGGGCATGACCATGTGCCACCCTTCCACATAAGAGGACCCATAACGTGTGATGTACATAATCCATGGTAGTAATATTATAAAATGTAAGGTGGCATGGCTCCTCCATGTGCCACCCCTCCACCTAGGTTGCATTTAGTGAGATATGGCTCAAAGTCCATGGGAGAAGTAATATAAAATAGGTGGAGATGGATATTATATTGGGTTATTCCCTCCATATAGGAAAGGACCATGTGGGGGAGGTATAGAAGGTCCAAGAATGCAAGTTAAATAATGGAGAAAGTAGGATGAGGTGGCAAGATTCCTTGTGCCAACCCTACACTTGTCCTCCTAGAGGTTTGAACGTATTATAAAATTGGGAAGAGACCAAGGGAGTATCATAGACTTGAGATATGGGGCTTGATTTATGTGGAAAAATGAGGCAAAGGGTTGTCGCACACAATTGAGAGTGCATAACTGCCTAGCCCACATGGGAGACTTTTCCACACACACCATGCATGTGGGAGGATGCATTTATTGGGAGAAACCCCCTCTCTTGGCTATAAAAGGAGGGGACTATTCCTTGATGGGACACGCTCATTCTTGTAAAGCCACCTAGCTAGTACTTTGATTTCCCTCTTCCCTTTCTTTCAAATAAAGCATGGCCCTCTTCCCTTGATGTCTCCATCTTTACATTCCTCCACCACCCATGTACATGCTCCTCTTTGCCCTCTCCCTCTCGCCTTGTGCCATAGTCTCCCTCTTCTTTCCCTCCCCTCTTAATCTCGTTTCCCCACCCATGTTAACGCTCCTCCCCTCATGTTCCCTATTCCTCTATGGCCCTCGAGCGTCGCCATACCTATCCTCTAGCCTCTTGTCTTGATTTGTTTTTTGGCTAATAGTAGGTTATTTGATCTCTTATATCGGTGACTATCATAAGGCTAGATGTCTATTATGCACTAAGTTCACTAGCAAATAGATGGAATGAAAACAAGAGATCCTTAAGGTACATTAGAGGTATAAGATAGTTTGGAATAGAAAACAGAGGTAGTGATCTAAGGTTGCATAGGATATTGTGACACTGAGATCATGGAGAAACGAAGAGGTTCACATAATCATATGCATTTCTCCTTGGTGATAAAATATTATGGTTGTCAAACAAATAGCCAACTATTCCTTTGTCTTCAACAAAAGAAAAATATAAAGCACTCACAAAAATTGTGTGTGAGGCTATATGGCTTAGAATACTAGTGTTGTATGTTTGATAATCAATCAACTCGACCCTTAGATAAGAATCTAGTCATTAAAAAAGAAAGTGCATTAATGTCAAAGAGTGCTTCATCAAAGAAAGAGTGTTACTTGGTGACCTCAGACTACAACATCCTGACGTAAAAAATAATGTTGTAGACATCTTTACCAAACCACTTGGGAAATAGATGCACACATAGTTCATGGCCTCTTGCAAAGCCCGGGGGATTCACTCTTCATTAAAGGGGGACATCACCTGCGTGCATGAACTTCAAGAAAACCCCCTATTTAAGATGCACATAGGATGATAAAACACCCCTATTTAAGCTTATAAGATACCACCAAAATTCGATTATGTCCCCCCCTTTCCTTAAATCTACATTCTTTCTCAAGCATTTAGATTACACAATAAGCAAATTTAGGTTACTTTCCCTATGACTATTTAAAACCATACACAAAATCAAACTTGTTTGGACTAGTTACCCAAGGTAACCTATATTATGTCCCCCCTTCTTAAATATGACATGGTCCCCCTAGCTTAAATTCAATATTGGGGAAAAAAAAGGGCCCCCACCCCTAATGTATAAGCTTATGCCTCATTTCAAAAACCCCCCTATTGTACACTCACGTGATATCATAAGTTTCCCCCTGTGAATCCCCCGGGTTGCAAAGTGGTACACTTGTTCTTGATTTAAAGCTCATATGAATCAGACAAATCATCCACAAAGAAGCCCAATAAAGTGAAGGGTCCATCTTTGTAGCTTTCATTTGCAAATCACGAAACTTTAGAAGATAAACTTAAAAATTAAAATTCTATTTGGACATATCAAGGGCCTTAAGCTTGCCATATTATCATCATAGATGCGCACATAGCTCATGGCCTCTTGCAAAGTGGTACACTTGTTCTTGATCTGAAGCTTATATGAATCAAGCAAACCATCCATAAAGAAGCCCAATAAAGTGACAGGGCCCATCTTTGTAGCTCTGGTTTGCAAATCACAAAACTTCTGAAGTTCAAAAGTCAAATTGTGTTTGGACATATCAAGGGCCTCAAGTTGCTTATGATGTCATAATCCTCCTCTTTCTTCAGAAATTTTTTCCTGAAGGCTTCTTCAAATTTGATCTAGGTGGAGGGCTTTGGCCGCAGTTCCTTCAGCCAAAGTAATGCTTTCCTTGATAAATACCTTGCTGCAAGTTGCATCTTCTTCTCATCAGGATAAGGGTGAAACTAGAAGTGTACTTGCCACTTGTGTAACCAAGTGTCGACCACTTCCTTGGTCTTGGATTTTTTATCTTCGGGATAGGAATCTGGTGTAATATTTGAATCGGGATAGGAATCTGGTGTAATATTTGAACTCAACACTGAAGGTAAAGCATCAACATGCATAAGTGCTTAGACAGTGTTGGTCAAGAGCGTGATATAAGTCTAAATCCCTTGGAGTTGCGGTTCAACCCCGAATGATTTGAATTAACCAGTTCAAACTTTCCGTCAAGTGTTGAGGTGAACTCATAGAAGGAAATCTTTGCAATCGGGTCATCATAAAGACCCTGGTCATCCCCTCCTTGGTAATCCATGTCTTGATATCCAGTTGGGGAGGAAGGATTCAGTTCGGCCATGAGGCCACAGGATGGATTGTAAAGCTCAGGAAACCAATGGTAAGAAGGAAATTGAGAGGGAAACTAGCCAGATAGAAGCGAATTCTGTGAGGAGAAGAGGTGAGATCTAAAGAAGAGGCAAAGTCTAATGATAAAGTGTGATTACAACAGCACGAGGTAGCCGAAAACTTGTAGGAGGATAGCAACCAATAGCCAAACATTCTGAGGCTAGAGAAGAGCTCATGAAATAGTAGAATCTTTAATTGAATGAAGGGGGGCTTGAGCGCTCTTTATGGCTGGGTATCCATGCTTTTTTATTTCAATCCTAGCTTTTGGATTTTAGGAAAAAAGCAAAGCTTTTCCCCTTGTGCTTTCCCTTAGCCATAATTGGTTAAAGCTGGTAACCAGCTTTCTTGAAAGCTAGCCCACCAAAAGCCAAAGCCCATAAAAAGCAAGATGGAAAGCGGAGTAGCCATCAGCGCCACCCACCTGCTTGGTGTTAGTTTAGTCTATAGCACCATCTACCTATTTCAACCAACAACCAGCTTGTAGGCATCGCCCTCCTCAATGAATTCTGCTCCCTGCCCTGATCTCTGCTCTACCCATGCAAAATCTCTGTCCCGCATGCATAGCCTAGCCGGTGCTAGGCTCTTGGATCGTAACTACTAGTCAGAGAAGGGAGCAAAATTCGCTAAGGAGAAGAGGCGAGATCTGAAGAAGTGGCAAAATATGATTATAAAGTGTAATTATAGCATCAGGATGTAGTCAAAAACTTACAGGAGGACATCAACCAGTATTCGTATGATTTTCTTTGCTTCTAGATCCCAGAGATGATAGCCCATCTCTCCACTTTCACCATAACCTAGAAAGATGCATTTCCTAGACTTAGGATCTAGCTTCTTTCGAAACTCTTTTGGCACATGTGCATATGCCTCACACCCAAATATACACAAATGAGAGTAAGAGGGCTTCTTGCCACTCCATGCATCTTCAAGAATACCACCATCCAAACTCCTACTAGGTGATCTATTGATCACATGCACTACAGTCTTCATTGCCTCAGCCCAAAAACCACTAGAAAGACTTGCATTGGAAAGCATACATTGCAACCTTTCTTGAATGGTGCGGTTCATGTGTTCTGCAACTAGATTCTACTCTAGAGTATGAGGGGACATGAGCTCCCTCTTAATCCCACTTTGCTAATGCATCCAACTCATTCCAATCATCCTCATACATATCTGAAGGCTTAGCTTCAATCCGTGCCAAGGGTTTAATCTACTTCTTTTGAATAAGCACATCGCTTATCTATTCTTTCCACAAATAAAAGTTTTGTGAAGATAGTGGGAGAGAAGTCCGCACGGCTGATCAACATCAAGTTTGACCACTCAGAATCTTGCAAGTCATTGTTTTAGAGGTGGCGGGCATATCATTCGTAGTGTCTTTTGTGGTGCTCAACATGGAAGCTGCAACACCAGAGTATAGTGTCCTTTTGGGTAGGCCTTGGTTGTGGCAAGTGAAAGTCAAGAAAAATTGGGAGCAGAATGTCATTTTAGTGCGGAGAGGAAAGAAGAAAGTGCGGGTCACAATGGGAGTGGCAGCATCATTGGTGGATGTGGTCTGACCTGTGTTGGCAGAGATAGTGAACATGGCAGATAGATTGGAGGATGATGAGGAGGAAGACTTTTTCAAGGTGAATCCGAAGTTGGTTCCTATCTTCACGATTCATGTGGAAGGCATTACAAACAGCTACATGCACCATAGTTGTCTGGCGGATACAGTCAGCCCTATCCCGAAGGGGGAGTCTGCTGAGCCCCATCAAGTCGCAGTAGATTTGAATGTACGAGACCTCTTGTAGCAAGAGAGAGAATTCGAAGAACGAATGAGCAGAGTCACACGTGTTCAGGAGGATGCTCTTGATACGGTTTTTCTTAGAGCATATGGTGCATCTAAACTAGTCAAAGTCAACACTTTGTTGACAACTGAATTTCGTAGCAAATTGATTGCCCTGTTGTGGGAATTTTCCGATGTGTTCGCATGGGACTATGTGGATATGAAGGGTCTAGATCCAAAGTTTTACCAACACCAGGTTAACCTCAAACCAGATGCCATTCCGAGGAACATACAAAGGTATCCTATGAACCCGCACGTGGCCAAGCAAGTGCATGAAGAACTGGAGCACTTGTTGCAGGTGGGATTCATCGCACTGATTGATAATCCGAAGTGGATTTCCTCGATTGTCATTGTGCCAAAGAAAAATAAGAAATTGCTGATTTGTGTCGACTACCACAAGCTGAATGCGGCCACAGTTCCTAATCCATTTCCCTTGCCCTATATGGATTCGTTGCTCGATGAAGTGGCAGGGCACGAGGTGTACTCCTTCTTGGATGGATATAGTGGGTACAACCAAATCTGAATGGCTCTAGAAGACCAGCCCAAAACAACATTTATCACATGCTGGGGGGTCTATGTTTGCACTGTTATGTGGTTCGGATTGCGGAATGCTCCCTCGACCTTTTAGAGGGCAATGCAGGAGATCTTCGGGTCCTATTTAACAGATTTCATGAGGATTTTCCCAGATGACTTTAGTGTGTTCGGCACTTTCGATGAGCACCTGGAGCACTTGCAAAAATGTTTCCAATGATGTAGGGAAGTCTCCTTCAGTCTGAACTCTATATAATGTGCATTCATAGTCCGTAGCAGCCAGCTCCTAGGGCATGTGATCTTGGGGGAAGGAATTGCGGTGGATCCAAATAAAGTGGTAGTAATTATGCAAGCCCCGACATTGACGACGCCTAAGGAATGTTTGCAGTTCTTGGGCCAAATTCAATGCGATGGTCATGCAACCAACGTGTATACTGGCGACTACTACAACATCAGTGGCAATCGCTGATGTGGCGAGGGTGTCGGTGGCAGAAGTGTTAACGACGATCTCGGAGTCTGTGGGTGTATCACCAATGTCTTCTACCGAGTTTAATTTTTGACTGTAGCCTCTGCATGTCCAAGCTGTAGTTTTGTTCTCATGTGCTCGCATGGATAGCTTCACAAATTGGTACGGGGGGAGAATCTACTAGGGTGACTAGTTTGAAGGCGAAAGTCACACAGTTTTGCATGGAAAATGAGTCTCTATGAGGTTAGTAGGAGCGGGTGCAGCAAGTGGAGGATCGGATGTCAATCCTTGAAGCCAGAGTGCAAGTGGCAGAGGCACATTTGGAGGCCATGCAGTAGCTGCATGTAGAGTATGTGTTGATCGTTGAGCAGGAGTTGCTACGTCAATGTACTACTAATGCGCTGGCAGAATATTTGCGAGCTTATTCGAGGAATGTGAGTGTTAACATGGAGCAAATGGGCTCACTCCTGGAAGCTCTTCAGGGTGATGTGAGGGCAGAATGGGATAGGTAGGTGGCTAGATGGAGTGTGGTTGTTGTTCCGCAGACCTGTCAGGAGCTGGCTCCACACGAATGACAAACCAGACCAGATGGAGATGCAGGAGGCTAGTGCGGGTTCTGGTTAGCAAGTTCTGGTTAGCAACAAGGTCCGCAACTGCCGACTAGTGCTGGACCAAAAGGGTCTAACACTTCTTCGGGTGGTGGTAGTACGGATAAGGGAAAAGGAGTGGTTGCGGAGACAGTGCAGATTGAAGAGGATTGGCAAGCCAAATATGACGAGCTAGCAGAAGGCATTGTGGAAGCTGTTCTCCGCAATAGCAAAAGAATCGATGCACTGAAGCGACAAAGGCATTTACTTTGTTTGTGGTTGGAATTGTGTGCCCATTCTTTCAGTCTATTTTTACCTCCTCGTCCTCCTTGGTGGAAAGAGGCAGATAAGTTTCTAGGGAAGTATTTTAGTAAGCACACACCTTTTTCGGGGTTATGAGATCCCCCTTCCTATGAGCCAATAGTGATTCAAAGACCTGCAACGGCACAAGAACGATGGCAACAGTAACTACCACAGTGTGCATGGATAGATGAAGTATTACCCACAGAGTAGTGGCTTGAATAGCAGGTAGTGAATAGATCAAGCTTCATCCGTTACAATGGCTGATGGATCTGGAGAAGGATCGAAGACTGAAGATGTTTATGCGAAAGTGGTAGTTAGAGACGGCTACCGATGCTAGCTTGAGTGGAGCGGCGACAAAGTTGCAAACAGAGTTTCCCGAGTAGTGATGTAGGACTAAGCAAGCATGGTGGCATTGTTGCACCTGTTCAGTACATTTCTAGTTCAGATGAAGAGTAGAACTAGGGTGATGGCTACGGACGGGCCTCGCAGAATAAAGTGTCATTGTGCAGCAAAGCGCATACATCACTATAGTGGTTGCTTTTGGACAAGCAACATCGAAGATGTCCAATGCGGAGATGCTTTTGGACAGGGAGGAGGAATTAAAAAAGGACGTTTAGATACGCATTACGACTACAGAGAGTGGATGTTTTTTTAATTGTTTTTTCAGAATGAGATGCTTGGTAATTCTTGTGTTCTGAGTGAAGAGAGAGATTTAACTTACTGCACTTGGTTCTTTGCCAAGGCTATGCCTAAAATGATTGTTGCACATACACTTTACACTGTATAAGGCATCTGATTGCACTTCGGGTATGTGCATATGTGGTTCGCACAGTCCACCGTGAGTGCCATGTGTTATTGCATAATCATGCGGGTAAGCAACAATGACCTAGAGGGGTGTGTGAGGGTAGGTTAGCCACAATGGTTGACGGTTCAGATCTCCAAGCGGTTGTAGTCTTCAATTGTTGTTTCTCTAACCATTAGACGATTATGTATGCATGCTATTACTAGCATTCCGAGATCATTGTGTATGCAGAGGTTGTGCAAGCTATTGCTTTGGAATTCCATAGCATCTGTACACATTTATGATGCTACAATAGAGGATTTGTAGAGAGGAACGGTGAGGTTGAACCCCTGTTGTAAAGCATTTCCATTGAGAAGCATTAAATATATACCATAAGGGGCACAAAGGCATTTGAGGCTAGTGGATGCACCGTGTTCTATTTTCATTGAGTAGGGGCATTTTGGCCTCACCTTTGTTGTTGGTTGAAGTTTGTTTCTAAGTTGTGCCAATCTCAGTATAAAGCTAGTTTGTTCTGAAGTTTCAGCTCTAGATTTCCCTGTACCATCATCATAGATTTGGGCATACTCGATGGTTTCTTCAAAGGTTTTGGGAGTTTTCTTCTCACCTCAATCTTGTAGGAGTCTTTTAAACCCCTCACGAAACCTCTAATCTTCTAGAATTCATCGATTTCCTTTAACTTTAGGATGGCCTCCCTATAATTAGGTATTGGATTGAAGTATTTTTGCCATACTACAGGTACCCTACGCTTCCCATGCCCTTTCCAACTAATTTTCAGGTAGAAATTCTTTTAGGAAAGCTTTCTAAAA
Source organism: Dipteris shenzhenensis (assembly GCF_047967505.1). Lineage (NCBI taxonomy): Eukaryota > Viridiplantae > Streptophyta > Polypodiopsida > Gleicheniales > Dipteridaceae > Dipteris > Dipteris shenzhenensis. The sequence goes on from NC_141605.1 coordinate 9,326,190, forward strand.
CTCAGCCCAATACTTTGGAATCCTATCGGTGTCCCTGAGGCTCATCTATCATTTATACACTTTGTTTCCTAGGAAAAGACTGGCTTCTAAGACTTGGTTTTTAGGAGGGTTATTCTTGAGTTGATGAAAGTCTTGCCACTTTTTCAAGAATGTGTTTGACCTATTAGCTTGCATTGTGACCATTTATGATGTTTATGACTAAGTAGATGAAAATCACTACCCTTTTCTTTATCGAAGGCCGATTATAGTGATTCCATTGCCGAGATCTCATCACCATCCTCCCACAAAAGGGAGCCCTGGTAGAGTTGGGTTGACACCTTCATTGCAATTGTTGTATAGCCATCAATCTTAGCAAGCATGTCACATCGTGAGAGGTCATTGACCATCTTTGAGTAGGAGGGGCAGAAGGAAGACAGAGCATCAGAGAGATTTGAAGAGGAGCACAGCATCAACGGGGGTGATGACCAGCAGGATAGTGGGGCACAACTAGTTTCTCCCGAGCATGCCTTTGAGGACTCACAGGATGAGGTAGATGAGGCAAAGGAGCTTGATCCCAATTCCCCTTTTCATGTAAAATGTAGTAGGAGCCCTGTCGAAGTTGTAACATGCCATCACAGAGATTATGCAAGCTCCTCTCCCTATGGTTGCTTCCCTTGGAAGCAAAAAGATAGCTCAAAAGAAGCATAGGAAGACTCCTAGGCATGTTTCTTTCAGTGGACAGCTGTAAGAGATGCCCTCGATCACCCCTATAGTAGTAGGCAATGCCAATAGCTTTCATTCAATCAATCAGGGATAGCAAGCCCTTCCTTAGCCCACGATGCATCCAGGATATTTCAGAGGGGGATCAATTTTTCAGGCAATGGTGGCACCATCCGCAGAAGCACCCGGAATTCCAGGTAGCTTTATGGGTAGCACGCAGCCTAGAATGCATAATTTCCAGCAACCTAAGATGGGTGGAATGCCCCTGCAAACGCTAATATGATGTGCTTCAACATTGGGATGCAGCCTAGAATGTAGACAGGAATGCCTGGGACAATGGGCAATACTTGGAATATGCCACAAATGCAGGGAGTGGGACTTGGAATGCCAAACCCCACCATGGGTATGGTTGGAATGGCTTAGAATGCGGGAGCAATGATGCCCCCATTGTTGTTACAGCCCCCCGTTTATGACAATCTCACCCCTAAAGGCAAATTGAAAGATTACAAGGAGGGAGGGGCAACTGTCAAGTTTGAGACCTTCAATGGGATGCAAGATAGATTGAAGGCCTTGACATTCGTGCAATAGTTTGATGCTACCTACTCAGGTGGACACTTCACAGAATCCTCCAAAGTCCGAAAGGCAGCCACCTTTTTGAAGGGCAATGCACTCCAATGGTGGACCAACCTCCTCTTGCAAGGCAAAGCACCTACCACTTGGGTCGAATTCAAGCAAGTCTTCTCAATAGCATGGCTCACTACCACTTTTGAGGTGGATATCATGAGTACCTAAGTTAGATGCTGCAAATTGCAAAAATTTGGAGAACTACAATAAGAAGTTTAGGGAAGCCCTACTACTAGTGAATTCTTACAGACATGTACCACTGTCCGAGCAAATTGAAAGATATTGCTGCAGGTTGCCAAAGGAGATTTGAGACTACTGCACGAAGACAAGGGTCTCCAATATGTCCCAGTTGGTTGAGAATGCCACTACCGCTTATGCACTAATGCAAGGGAAAGTTTCTGGGTTCAAAGGAAGCTCACAGGAGACATCAAGGTCAAAGGGAAGCAAGATGGAATCCCCAAGGAAGTTCATAAAGATTTTGCACTCCATGAAGGCAAAGTTTGTTGCAAGATAGAGGCGAGAACCGACCCGTATGTCAGATGAGGAAAAGCGAATTCTTTATGATGCCAACAAGTGTTATATTTGCAAGGAGGAAGGCCACAGGGCTTTTGAATGCCCACATAAGAAGCAGAAGTTTCCTCCTGCTGAGCAGCGTGAGAACAAGGAGGAAAGGAGGACTGATCAAAAGAATAAAAAGCCCAAACCCACTGCTGGTCTTTTACTAGACTTGATTGGGGCTGTTTAGAATACAGATGCTACAGAGTTATGCTGGGCATGGGGCAAGATAAGAGACCAGGAAGCTCTAATGTTTTTCAATCTAGGAGCCAAGGCATCCTTCATCTCTCCAGAGCTAGCTGGAAAGTTGGGAATACGGTCAGAAGAGATGGGTCCTTTATGTGATGCAGATATGGCTTGACTCAGTCAGATAGTTACTCTGGTGATATGCAAGCTGCAGATGCATATTCAGAGCTACGTGGACACAAAAGAGTTCTATATTACGCCATTGAATGGTTGTGGGGTGTTATTGGGGATACCTTGGCACTTTCGTGTTGGGGCTGTTTTGGATACAAAGAATAAAACAATCACAATCACTCACCGTGGCAAGACCCATGTTCTTGATGCTAAATTGAATGGAGAATCCATCCTTGTTGTATCTGCTTCTGCCATTGGCAATGTAATGAAAAAGCATCTTTCAGTGTACTTAGTGTTTGCATCTGAAAAGAAGTCAGTAGAAGAAGAGTCTCATTTTTCTAAGCTGGAAAAACAATGGATAGATTTTCTTTTTTAGTTTAGGGACTGTTTTTTTGACTCACTTCCACAAGAGTTGCCCCCTGAAACGCTAGAAGACCACACGATAGATATAATCCCTGCTACCACTTTTGATATAGACCCAAGGTTGATTTGAAATCTCTAGGCATTGTGGTTTGGAATGCCTTAGAGTATGTGTGCATGTGGATGATAAGCACACCTAAAATTGACTTAAGGTCGATTTCAAAACTCAAAATATGTTAAATGAGTATTGAGGCCTAGATTTTGTGGTCATATCCACATGCTAGCACTTCTCAAATCCACCCAAGGTCTATCTTTATGTGTGTAAGAATATATGATCATTATCACATATCAATGTCAGAATGTGTGGTGTTCATTACCGCTTTCAAATAAACCCAAGGTCGATTTGCATTCTTTCACAATGTGTATATGTTTGTCTTATCACATCTTCATAAATCATAAATCAACCCATGGCCCATTTGCAAAGTCTAGAATTTGTGGTAAATCCCATATCCTAGCACTTCTCAAAATGACACAAGGTCGATTTGAGATCCTTGGGCATTGCTATTTGTAATATCTTAAAATGTGTATGTGTCTATGTTTGTGTTAGAATATGTGATCATTATCAAGTCGATGTTCACTACAGCTTTCACATTGATAAATCATCTATGAGACAGTGTGTGTGAGTGACTGAGACTATCTCTCTTAGAATATGTAGTCAATGATATCACACAATAATAATTTTCAAATTGACCTCAGTACATAGATTTTATGCTCTTAGAGTGTATGTGTGTGTCTGTGAGATTGAATTTGATTCTCAAAACATGTTTTGATGAGTACAATCCCCAAATTGAGCTAAGGTTAATTTGAAATCTCAAAACATGTTCCATTGAGTATTTAGGCACACAACCCTCCCTCCTCCCTTGAAATATGATTTTTAGGCATTATGATTATCACTTTTAGGCATTATGATTATCACTTTTGGTGTCACAATTCAAATCAACCTAAGATCACTTTGATCAACACTTTTTTCTGTGCAATCACGTTTGAAATCAACCGAAGGTCAACTTGCAATCTCTAAGCATTCTAATTTGTAATTCCTTAGAGTATGTGTGGGTGTGCATGATAAGAACCACACCTCAAATTGACCTAATGTTTATTTAGAAACTCAAAAGACATTTTGATGATTTTTGAGGGCTCAAATCGATTTCATGCTCCAATCCATCAAATCAACCCAAGGTCGATTTGCTAAGGATTACTCCTTCATAATTTTAAGATAGTGATCTTCACTTTGAAATTGACCCAAGGTCGATTTACACTCTCTTATCATGTCTATGTGTGTCACGATTTTGCAGCTCTACCTGGAAGCATTTCAGCTTGAGCCCATTGCGGTGTACGCTCCTACAGGTTTAGCAGAGCAGCGTTCTGGAGCATTGCCTGGTACTTGAGAGGAGGGTAGCACCTCCCCTTCCTTGATTCAAACTGCTCATGTATCTGAAGATCGCTTGGGTGCACCGATTGTCTCACTCGAGATGCTGCTTGCTGACAGTCTTTCTGTCGTGAGGTCTCCATGATGGGTGTTCATGACACTCGACATAGAGGATGCATTGATGTATGGATGGACTCTCGAGATCTCCTAGCCCATATTATCATTGCAGGTTGTATCTTACATATGATGTATACTCCGGTATGGGCTATTTACTTTCCTTTCACTGTAATTTTTCAGCAGCAACCTGGGTAGTTTGTTGTTTTAAGAGGAGGGTATGTCACGGGGACGTGAAAAGTGATGTAAAGTATCTTTGTAACTCAATCCACGCTTAACCCAAGGGTAACCATGATTAAGTGTAGTAATGGTTTGGCCGTGAGGGACTGGCTAGAGGAAGTGCACGCTTCCTAGACGTTCCTAGGGGCAAAGTCTATGTGCACCACTATGTCCTAGGGGCAAGGCAAAGGCTTTAAAAGAGGGGCCTAAAGGTTGGGCCCAAGGACAACTGTCACACGGGGACGTCAAAAGTGATGTAAAGTATCTTTGTAACTCAACCTACGCTTAACTCAGGGTTAACCATGGTTCAGTGTTGTAATGGTTTGGCCATGAGGGACTGGCTAGAGGAAGTGCACACTTCCTAGAAGTTCCTAGGGGCAAAGTCTAGGTGCACCACTAGGTCCTATGGGCAAGGCAAAGGCTCTAAATAAGTGGTCTAAAAGTTGGGCCAAGGACAACCAACGTTGTCCTTGGTACGGGGCAAATGGCAAGGAGGTGCCATTTGTCATGCATGTGTGTGCATGCCCTTCCCCCACCTTCCATCTCTCTCCCCTCACTCTCTCAAAGGTGTTGGGCGTTTTTTAGTTGTTCTTGTGCGGTTTTCGAGCTGTTTTAAGTCTATTTTCAGCTATTTCAAGTCTATACCGTACGATTGTACGTACGATTGTACAGAATCCATACAAACTTGTACGACTGCCTCCAGTAAGTGCCCAGGGTTGTCTTTTGCTATGCTGGACCTTTCTGCACGTGTTTTTGGCTGCGTGGTGGCCTCTAGAGCTGTTCTTGACCAATGCATGCTGCAGGAGGAACTTTCCCTGTTGCTTTTGGCATGCTCTCTAAGGAGGACTCACACAAAAATCCTGAGGCAATCATTTCGGGGCACCCTCCGCTCTCTACCTTCATTTCTCTCTTATCCTGATTGCTAGAACTCTACAAGGAGCCTAGACAGAGGATAGGTGCGAGGAAGGAGCTTGCCCCTCTGCCATAGACAACGGGAATTGATTCCAGGTTCTGTTTTTCCTTGTTCTTTCTTGCTTTGCAGCTTTTTACAGTGCATGCGTGTTGTTTGCAGTCCTTTCAAGAATCCTACAGGTTATAGCAAGCACCCAGAGGCAAGGGTGTTCCTGTGGAAGGCCTAAGGACAATGTGGATGCATGTGATAGCCTTGAGGTTTCCTTGAGCTCAGTTTACTAGTGGTATGGATGCCTAAATGCCTCGCAGTTGGGTCAGATTAGAAGTGGATGCCTGAGTATGCCTTGGAAGTTGGAATTCTAGTGGTGCACTTGGATTAGATGCCTTGAAGACAGGTAGAGGATTTGTAGAGAGGAACAATACAAGGTTGAACCCCTGTTGTAAAGCATTGCCATTCAGAAGCATTAAATAAATACCGTAAGGGGTGCCAAGGCATTTGGGGCTAGTGGGTGCACTGTGTACTATTTTCATTGAGCGGGGGCATTCTAGCCTCACCTTTGTTGTTGTTGAAGTTTATTTCTAATAGTGCCAAGTGGTTGAAGTGACTGAAGCTTGCATTGTGGCTATTTATGAAGTTTATGATTGTGTAGATCACTGTCTTTTTAGTTATCAAAGGCCGGTTTCAACAACCAACGTTGTCCTTGGTATGGGGGTTAGGACTTTAATGAAGGGACAAATGGCAAGAAGGAGGTGCCATTTGTCATGCATGTGTATGCATGCCCTCCCCCGACTTTCCATCTCTCTCCTCTCACTTTCCCAGAAGGGCTTGACATCAAGTAGAAGCTCCTTGTGTGTTTTTCCTTGCACTTTTGCTACTCCTCTTGTGCGCTGCTGCTCTGGCTGCTCTCCCCCTTCTTTGGCACATTTTTTGAGGCAGCTTGACTGTAGGCACTCATCCCGAGAGGTTGTACGGCCTGTGGCATGAATTTCGAGGGATTTTTCCTACTATACAGATTGTTTGATGTTGGATTCGAGGCTTTTTGTTGTTGTACGGATGGTGGGAGCACGAGGATCGAGGCATCAGATCCCAAGATCGAGGCTTTGGGGCAGATCTGATTACCTGTTGACCTTTGCCCTTTTCAATAAACCAATTAACAATGCCAACCCAAGGCGGTTTGTCAGAAAACAATCTGGGCAGCCATTTCCCAATCAAAGACAAGTTCTTGACCCTGATATCTGGAAGCCCAATACACCTTGTAATTTTGACATTTTGAGGCTGTCCCGCGGGACATGGTGCATTTTCCTCTTCCCATTGCCTTCTGCCCAGAGAAATGCCCGAAGCAGCCGATTGATTATTATCCAGTGACTTTGCTTAACGCACCAAATGGTAGCAACATACGTTACTGCAGCAGAGAGAATATGACAATGAGTAGTCTGGCATTCCAGTCCATAGGCAATCCATTCCAACTTTTAAGTTTTGATCTAATCTTCTCTAAAAACCACCAGAACCTTTGTTTAACAGTCACCCCCAGGCCTACAGGAGCTCCCAAATATCTCCCCTTTGCACCCAAGACACTGACAAACCTTCTGCCCACCGTGGAACAGCGTCCGAGCTGGTTCTCAAAGCAAAACTCTTTTACCAGCTGCAAAATGACCACAGGCCTTGCAAAAGAGCTGCATCACTTCCATTAAGGCATAGACACTCTGCATATCCTCCTGAGTGAACACCATCATATCATCAGCAAAAAGCTGAGCTCCATCTGGAAGTCTCAGCCCTTTAATCCACCCTTCATCCACGTATCTTTTGAGCATTACCATAAAAGGCACCGTACATACTGCAAACAACAATGGAGCGACTGGGCAACCCTGCCTCACAGACCGGCATAGATCAAAGCAGCCTAGAACCTCCGTTAAGGCATAGTATGGCAGAGGCATTCCTGAAAAGTGTGGAGATTGTCTTGACAAATCCATCACAAAACCAAGGGGTGAAAGGACTTCCAGAATAAAATCCCAACTGACCCTGTCGTAAGCCTTTTCCAAGTCCAGGCCAAACAGCATGCATCACCAAAACCAAGGTGTGAAAGGACTTCAGAATAAAAACCCATCTGACCCTGTCATAAGCCTTATCCACCAGGCCAAACAGCATGCACTTCTGCCCCGAGTTTAAGGCATAGTCAAGCGCAGTTCAGATATTATCAAAGATTTCCCTAGACTTAACAAACCCACTCTGTTCCCGATCAACCACTTGATTGCAAACATCCCGAATGTGCAGAGCCAATGACTTAGCCATTATTTTATACGAGGTGTTTAGCATGGAGATAGGTCTCCAATCCCCAACCTGCATTCTGTTTTGACGCTTTGGAAATAATTTCATTAACCCGACATTCACGTCAGGAGAGAGACACCCCCTTTCAGCTGAGGCATTAAGCATCTCGGTGAGGTTGTTGCCAATCACATCCCAAAAATAGAGAGAGAATTCTGTGGTCCAAGCCATCGGGACCAGGAGCACGGTCTTTCTTCATCACCCTAGCTTCCCATAACTCATCCTAAGGAAACGGTTTTGCCAGCATAAGGCCGAGGACCCACAATGGCACTAAGCTCAGTTTTGAATACCTCTGCAATCTGCCAAAAATCAGTCACCACCTGACCTTGAGCATTCATGACCCTATCTCTGATGCTTTCGCTTGACAGACTCAAAAAAAAACTTCAATGGGCAACCCCCAAGTTTGAGCCACAGCTGCCTGCTAAAGATCCTAGCTCGTTCTGTCTCCTCAATCTCCCTTTTGTGAATAGCCAGCTCCACTTCAGTAAGTAATGTAGCTGAGATCTGGTCCATCGGGTTAAAATGCAAAGCCTCTTTGCACCAATGCCGGCAGCTTACGTCTAGCATCTCTCTTGTTTCATCTCCGTCACTATAGCCCTTACACATGTACTCCATCTAAGGCATGGGTCCCCAACCTGCTCGCGGGTGCTGTTCCACGCTGATCTGATTCTGCTACAAAAGTTAGCATCAATGAGACGTTTATTGAAGAACTTCAAAGGAACATCCAGGGAACAAGCAACCTGGATTGGAGTGCTAAACACCCAGACCAATGGGAGATGATCAGAGATACAGGTTTGAATCATGTATTCCCCTTTCATTGGGGGTGACCAACCCTCATCTGATATATACATACTGTCTATTCTCCCTGCCCAAAAATCAGCTCCCTTCCTACGGTTCGACCAATAGAAAACCCTCAAATCCTCTGGAACTAAATCTGCACAATCAATCAGCCCACAACACACACTCAATTTGGATTCACTCCCTACAAAATGGTGACCCGGATGTGACCTATCCGCTTCCGATTCTGTAAAATTCAAATCCCCCCTATGACCCAATGAGACCCCTACAGTAATACACTCAGCTCTCCCCAACACCTACATCTCTCTCCAGACTGGTTTGAAGCATAGACACATGTTATGTTGACGTCAAAACTGTCAATAGACAGAGAGACATCACATATACCAACCTTCCTTGCTCCGGAATAACTTCTTTGAACTATGGGACGACCTAACCAGGATTGACGACCCTCCACTTCCTCTCACAGGACAGTTAATGTACACATCAAACCCCTTCTTTTTACAGAGAAATCAGAAATTGTCAGAGTCTGCAAATTTCAGTTCTTCTAGTAAAACCACATCTGGTTTTTTCTTCCGCAGGATCAACCCCGCTGCTTAGCAGAGCCACAACACCCTCTCACTTCCATGAGAGCACTACCACTGATCTCCCAATATTATGCATCCTGGCTTGCGAGGGCTCTGTATGGATCTCATAAGAAATGAAACCCATTTTCTTTTCCATAGCCCAAACTCTGAGCCATGTCTTTTAGTCTTTTGGATATCGAACGGGACTAATAGTGTTAACCATTAGATTGAGAGGCACGAGAGGACTCTTTTTTGCTGTAACTTTTCATCTGCCAACCTTTTTCTATGGTTTGCATCTGGGAGGAATTCATCAGGGCAATCGTCTTCTTGCAACCAAGAAGGGGTTGCAACCGAGAAGGAGCTGCAACCGACTCTGGTAACTCTGGAGCAACTTTATCTGACCTTGGATTCACAAGGTGAGAAGAGGAGGTTCCATCTGTGACCGCTGTGGCCTGGGGAGCTGAAGATTGAGCTTTGTGGTTCAAGCATAGCACTCTCAAGACCCTCCTGCAGGATCCGGGCTTTACCCTGACGGCCCACCACCTTCCACGAACCCTCTTTGCCTTTGTTCAGACCTGATCTCTTTAGGAGCATCCTTACTAAGGCTCGGCGCAGTGCTTGCTTCCACTGTTTGCCTGACATTCGTTCCAAAGTTTGCCCTGGACTCCCCCTCCACCACTTCATGTTTCTCAGTAGACGACTCCTTCACTCGCCAGTAGGGATTGTAGGAGGGTCTGGTTTCTCATCAGCAACCCGCTTCGTATTAGCTGCCCTTCTCGGACAATTCCTTGCAAAGTGAGATGTAGCACGGCGAAATGGTCCAAAACGTACTTGCTGCACAACCACCACTCTATCAGAGAGGTCAAGATCCACAAAATCTGGTATTCCTTGGCTCCGATCCCAAAGGATCCAAGCCCTCCTGACATCAGAAGATTTCGGAGCCGGGGGCACAAGAAGAACCCTCCCCAAAGATGAAGCAATATACCCCACAGCCTCTCCCAAGACAGCCGGAAGCCCTGGGAATTCAAGCCATACTGGACACTTGTGATATAGGAACTCATCTATATTAAAGGAAGGGCTCCAAGGGAAAATGAGAACAGTAGCACCGGCGAAGAAGAAAGACCCACCAAACGCCTCGTTTCTCAGCTCTTCCGACACAAACCTGACAACGAAAAACCCTTACCAACGAATCTAGCAGTAAAACCAGATGCCGGAATGTCTTATTCATAGGCTAAAAGCTCCTCCAGCTCCAAAAGCGAAGGGATTCGTCCCGTGAAGAAGTCTCATTGTTCCAGTTTAACCACATCAAGCTAGATCTTGCAGCTTACAGAGTGCCTCTTTCCCACCTCGAACCACGGCATCCTGGCTACTTCACGGGCTCTTCGCAGACCCTACGCATGCAGGATCTTACGGGCTTCATGCCTTTCAACCTTCTACCCAAAGCTTCAGCCATCCTTCTCAGAGGCAACACTTCCTTCCGGGCGAGGTTCCTCACACACACTCCCTGGGGCTTTTTCAGATGTCCTTTCCAAGGCTCCTTCAGCAGTACCTTCACCCTTCTCTTCACTCACCAGATTCTCCTCTGTGAGAGAACCACTAAGCTCATCCCACCTAGGGCATTTCCCATGCCCCGATGCACTCTCAGAAGAAACTCGCATGCACAGGCTCACACGCCCTGATGAACTCTCAGCCTTTGCAGTTCACCACCTGATCGGCCTCCCTCGTGTATATTTAGCAACTTTATCTACCATTTTCAAAAGTTGTGTGTGGCATGCACCACATCTAATAACTGTGTCTCTAACCCTGGATTGTCGGCCTACTTAAAGCACATCAAAGGGACTAGGAGAAACTTGAAGAGGGGTTTCCTCATCTACTTTGCTTACTGTGATTGTTCCTCCTTGGTCACCCACATTGGCATCCACATTCTCCACATGAATCTCTGGAGCCACCAAATCTCTCATGAGAGCTGAAATATCTGTGGCAACAGAAGCTCTGAGGGAAATGCCCAGGGGAGGCACTTCCCAGCCAGCAAATGCCGACCACGGGCATTTCCCGAGTGTCAAGGCGCCAAGGTAGGCCTCCGATTGGTCAAGGTGAGTGTTGTGACCTACGTCAAATTTTCCGGCCAATTTTTACAGTAGGGTATTCGAGGTAGTATTCTGCATGGGAATTAGCTTTGATCGGACAGTCCAGATTGAATTCTGGCCGACCTCAGGGCTTGAGGCACGAGGGAAGGAGAAGGAAGGAGGTAAGGGGGACGAAGGTGGTTCCTTTTCTCTTAATCATACTTTGCATAAAGCCTCAAATATAAACGCATTTGCCCACCAAGTGAGAAGTCGAAATTCCCCCTCTAAAAATTGAAAGCAGGGCAATGTAGTTTTCGCATGGAGAAAACTCAGAAAAGCTTTCACATTCGAACACAGAACATAGTTGGCACATTGATATGCTCAAAGTATGTAGCAAACATAGAGCATGAGAAGATCTGCTTCTTCCAAGGGGTTTGCACAAAATCAACTTTTGAAATTGTCCAACTCGAGCAAGATTGCATGTTTAAAAACTACAAATTTCGGATCAGAAACAGCTTGAAAAGAGAGAGTTTGATACGTAAATTAAAGAGAAAGCAGTGTTTTACAAATATTCATCACTTTTGTATATTCATTTTCTCAGAATACACTGAACCATACAAGCGCAATTCAGAACAAGTCTGGATACTCAATTTCTACTCTTTCGTTACTCTTCTTTCGATCGAGGTATGCTTTGGGGGGCTTCAACTCTTCGTCAAAGCTAGTACAGCTTCTTCTCCTCCTATCCTTCTTCCTCGGGAGAAGTTTGCTTTTAGTTTGCTTTCCGCAGGCTGCATGCTGTTCAAACCTTCCTAATCTCTTGTTCAGAGCAACGATTGCCTTGTTCTGTAGTCGATTATGGACATACAGTTTCGTGACAAGCATTCTCAGGTACTTACAATCCTCAGAAAGCTGCCCCAGAAGTTCTCTATCAGACAATTGATGGCCTTCCTCTTGCACCAGAGGTATCGAATTTTCTGAAACAGGGCCATGCCCAACCTCTGCGGCTGAAGCTCCACACGACACGGGAATGTCACTACTTCTCGCTTGAGATAAGTCAGGTTCGTCTTCACCCTCCAGGCGCCTGGTAAAAGCTCCTTCCTCAGTATCAGCATGAGAACTAGCGTTCAAATCAGCACCCGCTTGCACTGAAGAGATCACCAATCCCTCTGCACATGCAACTTCCCTTGCCATCCTTCTGTGCTTGTTACAGTTGTCTTCCTCAGTCGCTTTCTGTCGGACACTTGCAGTGCCAATTGTTACGTCATCTGCACTCCCAATTCCCACAGCGGACAGTTCTAAGTCGCTCTTCAAAGCAGGTAGAACACCCAGCTTTGTATGTCCCTCATTAGCGTCAAGGTCAGGTGAAACACACGGATTTGTATGTCCCTCGTTAGCGTCAAGTTCAACCACCTCTGGATCTCCGACATCTGCGGCGCGCGTCTCACCAATTTCAGAGAAGAACATGCTTGCCGCGTCCGAACTCATGAAAATATGGTCGATGGCAGCCCTGAAAGATGATTCTTCCGTCCTTTTCACACCAGCAGAAGCTTCGTTACTTTCCTCGCCTGGCTGTGGTTCCGTCTCCTGCAACACAGCGTCAATAGCGTCTTCGTTCCTTTTCACATCAGCAGAAGCTTCGTTACTTTCCTCGCCTGGCTGTGGTTCCGTCTCCTGCAACACAGGATCAATAGCGTCTTCGTTTCTTTTCACATCAGCAGAAGCTTTGTCACTTTCTTGGCCTGGCTGTGGTTCCGTCTCCTGCAACATAGCGTCGATAGCGTCTTGAAGTTGAATCGCCTTTCTAGTGGCTTCCTTTCTACGATTTCGAACTTCAGGAATCGCACCCTGCAGTTGTCAAGCGCACCAAACGTCAGGCCCTGCATTCATAGGGAAGCAATTTTCTAGAAGAACGTCATAAGAGAAAGGAAATTCTCTGGGCGAGGCACATACATCTACGGCGTCCAGCTTGAGGAGGAGGGCCATAATGCTCTCAGAAAACCTGAGCCGCTCCTTTGCGCTTTCCCGGACGGTGCTGCGGAAATCCGGCCGCTGCATCTCGGACTGGAGGTGGTCTAACTGGCGGAGGATGGTCGCGATGGAACGCAGGTGAAGGAGGGGCTGATGGAGGCGGACGGAGAAGCCACGGAAGAGAGATTGGATTTTGGAAGCTGCAAGGGAGGGGGGAGGGGAAGGGCGGGGCGGAGGGGAGTCGGAGACGGGGATGGAGATGACGGAGCGAGGGCGATGGCGAGGAGAGAGGAAGGAGGGATGGGAGAGGAAGAAAGGGGAAGAGGAAGGAAGCATGGCAATGGAGGGTGAAGAGATAGATGGCTATGGCGATTGAAGAAGATGAAGATGAAGATTGCTATGGCGATTGAAGCAGAAAAATGGCTATGGCGATTGAAGAAGAAAAATGGCTATGGCGAGAAGACGAAGACGGGTTTATATTTAACTTTATAACTTATTTGTTAATAACCTTCTAGAACCTTCTTCGTCTAGAGCCTTCTTCTAGAACCTTCGTCCTTTTTCTTGTCCCCGAACCTTCTCCAAGTTTCTTTTCGCCACTCCACTAGACTCGCCCTCCCCCATGGAACCAAGCGCACCGCCCCACTCCGCATTTCGAACGAGAGCCTGTTAAGCATCTCACCTGTCCCCACTTCGCAGACTTAAATGGCCAAGGTGACCCACCCGTGGCCATACGGAGCCAATGGATTTTCCTTGGAGCCTTTCGGCCTCCGTTGTCCCGCGTGCCACTTTCCTTCAATGGAGAGCCTGCAGCCTTGGGTAAGGCATGGACTCAATCCCTTCTCACTAGGTGGATCCCATCCCCGGAGGCTTCTTCTCTACTCGAGTCCAATGCCTCTTGTGTATGTCCCCTTGTTCTAGTAAAACGGAAATCCCACAACAGGGGAAATTGCACTTTCATCCCTGCATGGAAACATGTCCTGAATATAACAGGTCTCCCCTAGGCAACCCAAATTCATACTCTGTCTTCCTCTTAATTTCCCACCATGGGGGCATCACCCACTTCTCATTCTGTACCACCACCACAAGTTGGCACTGGCTACTACCCGAAATTCATGGAGCGGTTCCCGATTTCTCATTTTACATGGGGCCTTTCATTCCTAATGCTCCCACATTTCATGGTTGGAGGAAATGATCCATCGGGGACCCCTGCTCTATCGGTCTCCATGGGGACCATCTCTTAGTGGACGTCCCCATGCACCGGCAAAGCACAATGGATATTCCTATCCCCATGCACAAGCCAACCACACTTCTCTGATAATCTAGGGACATGATCTAGAGCGATGGAGATCTATCCCGTTTCAAGGTCTTCAAGGGGCGAGGGGAAGCGTGGGGGGCAAAGGCACCCCCTAGGAACCCCATTTCTCGAATGCATTCCATACTTAACCGGTCACTAGACCACCACGATAGCCCCTCCACATCTAGTGTAGCTAGTGAACATTCCACATGGATTGGGAATCACCAATCCAACTCCTGGACCCCCTCGTGAAGGTGGGAGATGTTGACTTTCCATGGGGACTCTCACTAATCATCCTGCACTGATGGGAATGACTTTGCTAAGTGGCAGGTAAATGGAGAACCTACCATGTCAAGTTGGGCTTTCGAGGGCATGTGCTCTCTCTCTCTCTCTCTCTCTCTCTCTCTCTCTCTCTCTCTCTCTCTCTGTGCACACGCACACATGTGTGCGTGCGCAGAGAGAGAGTGTGTGTGTCTATGCACGCGCGCGCATGTGTGCATGCGTAGAGAGTGTCTACGCACGTGCATGCGTGTGTGCGCGTGGAGAGAGAGAGCTGTGCGCACGCACACACATGTGTGCGTGCACAGAGAGAGAGAGAGTGTGTGTGTCCGCGCACATGCGCACATGTGTGCGTGCGCAGAGAGAGTGTCTACGCACATGCATGCGTGTGTGCGTATGGAGAGAGAGAGAGAGAGAGAGAGATGTAAAAGTTATTAGCATTGCCCCCTTAGAGGGAGTGCTATAGTGGACCATCCAAACTCCTTTTGTGAATCTCCACTTGTGATTAAACAAATATTAAGTTGTATGCGCCATTTATGGAGATCATCCTATAAAAGTTTCCTTTTAATAGCCAACACCCTTTAAAATTTTATTTTCTTTCCTTTTTTACATCCAAAAGTGCTTGCTTTACCACTATACTAGGAGGGAATGCCCATGCACACTTGTGCACTCTTGTTTATATTATATTTATATTGATATATTGACCCAATCATTGCCTCTTTTGGGCAGTTTTGCCCTTCAAATAAAGGAGATTTTTTAGCAAGAGGCCATGCTATAGTGGAGAATGAGATTCTCCTTTTTGAAGTTCTAAGTGTAATTGATTGAAAAAAGTTAGTTGAGTTGGACTTTTCAAACTTTGAGATCATCCTAAAATAAAGGACATTTTTTAGCAACAGGCCATGCTATAGTGGAGAATGAGATTCTCCTTTTTGAAGTTCTAAGTGTAATTGTTTGAAAAAAGTTAGTTGAGTTGGACTTTTCAAACTTTGAGATCATCCTAAAAAGCTTTAACCTACTGACTAAAACTGCCTTCTTCCATTCTAAAAAATCATTGCTTTGCATCCAAACTAGGAGACATTGCCCACATGCACTTGCACACTGTTTCTTTTTTTGAAAATTGAAACCACATTGAGTATGTTCTTCTTTAAAAAATAATGACCCATGGTCTATGACTATCTCCATGGATACACCAAACTTTGTGCAAAATCTTTCAAAAATGAAACCACACATAGTTTTACCATCACAACCATTGATTTAGATCATTTGGCAAAGTATTATGTGGCAACAAGGTAGTAGTTCTTCTTGTAAGTTGTCACAAGTATTGGACACCCTTTTTATCAAAGAATTGAAAAGAATCATAGGACTCATGATAATGGCACATCACATCTTAAATACCTTCACATTGATTAGCACCTTGTTGAGCAAAACACCATGGATCATCAACTATTCTAACATACTATGGATCCTTTATAGTGATTGAGGAACTTACAATGTACAAATTTTATTTGCCTTCCTAGTGGGTAGTGGTTAAACATTTCCTTGACACAACATAATCCAAAAAAGACACATAAGGCACTGCAAATACACATTTCTTAGGATTTAGAGAGAAATGCAATTCACAACAATGATGCAAACACTTCCTCAGATATTCTAGATGAGAGCGTTTGGTGGTATGTGAAAAAAGTCATCCAAGAATGCCTCCATGAAATTCCCCATGTAATCTTGAAATGCTGCATAATAACAACCTGTTGGAATGTAAATGGATCTTGAAAGGCATGAACTTATAAGCATAAGTACCCCATTTAGTGGCAAAACTATTTTTTAACTGATCATGCGAATGTATACTAACCTAGTTATATATCCACTAACCCCATCCATAAAAGAATATAACTCCTTTCCAACCACTTTATCCAACACTGTATCTCTAAATGCAAATGGAAAATAATCTTCCTTAATGGTAGCATAAAGCTTAGGATAGTCAAGATAGACTCTAAGATCATCACTCTTTCTGGTACAATGACTATTGGCGACAACCCCAATCCAAGATAAACAAAACTAGCATCTAATAATTCTATGCTAACATAACTCTGCGAAAATTCCCCTTTAGATCCTTATATGACCAAGCTAGCACATCCTTAACTCCATAACTATTGGAACAAATTCATCCCTTTCTCACACACTCAACCAAAGCTCCTAAGTTGACCATTCTTTGCTCTACCTTAGTTCCCAAACTAGTTGCTTACACTGGTGTAGGCTTAGAATAGTCCTCCTCCAAAGGATCATGCATCAAACATCCATAGCATATGCCCCCTTTTCAACCTAATCTATTTCTTCTACCATGTGTTCTAGTAAGAAGGGTGGGTACCCTTTAACACCTATAGCCATTTCCTTACTTTCCTTAGCCAACACTTCCAAGTCCTTTCTAGGCTTGAGTCTTTACTGACATCACCTCACTAGTTATTATGCAAGAAGAGAACCTCTCCCCGTCCTCACTAGTCTTTTACATACAACAAACTATAGGCCAAAGCTTTTAATAGCCTCTATAGCAACATCCATAGTAGTAGGTTTGTGCATTTCCACTAATAATCTCAAACCCATGGGTAACCCAGAAGCCTACTTACTTTTAATTCACCACACAGCTCCTCTATAGATGAAAGATCAAAACCTTTGGATATTTTCTCCAAGGGACTTCTTTACCCTCATAGTTATACTAGGCAAGTCCCCTCATACTCTATCATTTGGCTCCAAAAGTTGTATCTCGACCATATTGACCGCTATGTCCCCTTGAAGGGGGAGCTTATTTGCCAAAAGCACCCTTAACCCTCCACTCTTCTTAGACATTGTAGTAGTTCAGATTTATAGGAATCAATTGTCTCATTATCTATTCTTTCTTGATACTCAAGCCATTAGATAACCTCCCCTAACACAAGATAGTAAATGCGATGATGCTTAGGGGCATGTGCTACCAACCCTTTCTTCTCAAACCCAAGAAACATCGGCCCTTCCTCCAAGGGATTTTCCTTAATTTTCCCGAAGTCAACTAATTTCCCTATGGATTCCATCTCAATAAGGTTTACCATATGAGCTTCTATAGGAGGAAAAGCTCTCAAAAAATGCCCCTTTAATTATTCCCAATATCTGAAGTGACTAGTCCTATGGCATGCATGCTAATACATAGCTCCCTTATCCAAGGTTGCAAGAAAAACCCCAATTCTGGCATATCAGCTCCTTGATTAAGAGTGTTAGCTATTACTTCAAATCGCATCAAATTCAAGCTAGCATTCTCTTCATCTCTTCTTGAAACCTATCATGATTCATCAGGCAATCCACAACAACTCTACCAAACAAACTCTTGATTTTGCATCATCTTATCCTTGTGGTACTCAGATGAAGTGATAGATTCCTGGGATGATTGTATTATTGAGGAAATAGGAAAAACTTTAACAGTATGACAAAAATTCACATAATTGGAACAACCATGAGATGGGGTTAAAGCCTTTCCCCCCCCCCTACAAATATTGTATCCTTAAATGACCCCAACTTTACAACACTCCAGAGACTTGCAATCCTAATTTGTATCCTTGTTTGTATCCTTGGAACTTTGAGAACTACAAGAATAGCTATTTTCTACTTTCCAATAAGCACCTTCATAGCTTTGGTAAACTAAGAACCAATCTCATTAAGTGGATAAGGTATTAGAGAGGTATGAGATTCTAGACTTGGACTAGGCTCCTCAATGACATTGATATCCATGTCCGAGTAAATGCCTAACCAATCGAGGGCTACCCTCAAGGGATGTACTACTAAGAAACCCTAGGCATCATTTGCATTCAAGGGGTATTTTAAAAACCCCTCAAATGAAATTTTTATCCCAATAAAACCACCCCTCTTTACTTATGAACTAACATATATTTTTCTAAAGTTGAATTAAAAAACTCCTCCTATCATTGTAATCTTGCTAAATTTTTTCCAAAAGTTGAATTAAAATACCCCTCCTTTTTAATGCACATGGTACACTAAAATTTGGCAAGGTGAACCCCTTGAGGGGTTGTGTGATTCTCATCCTAATCATGATCAACCTGCAACACACCTTTTTCCTATTTATTAGTATGTAATGACATCTCCTCAGGATATTCTTTAAAATTACGTCCTTACCCTTGCTTTTCCTTTAATAACCTACATTACGATGAAGATTTTTGGACATATGCAAAGATCATTCTAATCTTTCTATAACACATTACGATGAATAATTTTGGACATATGCGAATATAATTCTAATACATTACGAGCAAGATCAGAAAAATTCATATGAGAGATATTGTAAATAGTAGTATAGGAAAGTCAACGTTAGGGTTGACCTACCGTGAGTGTTCGGAACGTTTTTTGGGCGAAGGAGGCGCCGCGGTGCCTAGCGGCCAGCCACTACTATATGGAGGATAGTGCTCTCTCATGCTATGTTGATTTGGATGAGGAAAACATCAGCCGCCGTTTATGCTCCCTCTTGCTTGTAAATATATTCTGTTGCAATCAAGCACGTTTTAGCGACCGTTTGGCACTCCCTCTAGTACCGCTTTGCAAGTAACATCATCATGCCATCTTGTGGGTTGTGACCTCGTGGTGCACGTTGAAGTGCATGCACAGGAAAGCAAAACGTGGGACGGGTTGAGGGCACGTGAAAGTGAGTGGGGAACGGTGAGGGCCATTTGCATTCTCCATACCATTGTATAAACCGTGAACCGTTGGGTACCGAACTGGGACTTGGGGATAGCTCGAAGGGGTCAAACGTGCCGACCCACGTAACGGCCGTGAACCGGGAAGGAAACGTGGGCTGAACAGGACGTTGCGCGGTGGACGTTCCTGTGGGTCTTGGTGACCCATGTGATTCTGCAGACCGAAGAGCGTGAAGCCTAAGGGCTTGCCTAGTGGGGCGTGGTGCAGAGTGGGATAAACGGCGAACGACCCGTGCCAGGGGTCGTGTTGGCTAAGCTGCGCATAAAGGGGATTTTGGTATCAGAACAGAGACGTTAAGGGAGGTTGGGACTCGGCAACGGGTCTGACGTAAGGTGCTCACATTCGGAGACTAAGTCCGAAACCACCGGGCCCTTACACTTGGTATCAGAGCAAACCTCAAGGTATCGCGAGCCTTTGAGGCGGATCCTGTATCGAGCTATGGCGTCACGTGATGGACAAAGTCAATCTTACGCACAAGGGAAGGAGGCAATACTACGGGCAATGAGAAGTGGGAAGTCGGAGATGGAAGCTGCAGTGGATGTGATGAGGGAAGTTCTAGAGTGGGTGAACGTCCTCCTGAGCAAGGATATGGGGTACTTGGAACGGCTAGTGTCGCAGTATGACACGGAGGGTGAGACGGCCAAGTGGCGCCATGAGTTCATGGTGGTCTTCAAGCTGGTGATGGAACTCTATGTGAAGAAGGAGTTGGAGGATGATGCAGAGGAGTTCGGGAGCGAAACGGAGGATGAAACGGCAAGTGGGTCAGAGAGCAGCTCGGAGCGGGAAAGTGAAGACGAGGACTGGGAGGATGAAGAATGGCAAAGGTGGAGTCAGGTATGGTGGGAGGCTCAAGCAAAAAGGAGAAATGGATCTGAAACGGCGGGCGAAGAGACAAAAGGGATGGCCGATGGAAGCAGGGAAGCGGAACCATGTCGTGGGAGTGCGAGATGCGTCCCGAGTAAGGCGATCGGCAAACAGGTGACTTGGGGTCCAACTGAGAAGATGGACGTCGCAGAAGACGCAAGGCCCAAGCGGGTGGCACGGAAGGTGCGAAGCCCCGAGTGAACAGCGCGGGAGCCGTGAGATGCATGGGAAACGGCGTGGAAGGTGCGAGGTGTGGAGGCAGTGACCCGAGAGGCGTGTTGGTGAAAATAGGTAATGCAAAATCTCGAGACGCTAAAGGCGTGGTGAAGACCCAATGTGTGAGAAGCACGATGACGGTGACCAAAGGCGCGACAAGCGCGGTGATGGAGACGAGAGGTGCGAGAGGTGCAGGAGGTGCGAAAGAAAAGAAGGGCAGTGCCATTGTACCAAAGCCAAATCAAATAAACGCTCAAGGTGAGGAGGTCGGGATAAGGAGCAAAGGAGGTGCAGGCCCAAGACCAAGTGACGTGGTAGGCCCGAAGGAAAATCGGAAAAACGTACAAGGCATGTAGGTGACCAAGGAAAACGCGGTAGGTGCGGGAATGAAACGGGTAGGTGCTCAAGGCACAAACAGTGGAAAGGGAGCCGAGGTGACGAAAAACGACGGACAGGTGACAGGATAGGGAGGCGCACAAGGCGCGAGAAATGGCGAACAGGTGGAAGAGAGAGGCATGAAAAACGTAGCGGAATGGCAAGTGGAAACTTGGGATGAAGAAGAGGAACGGCACTGGGGCAAGGTCAAAAGAGCAATCAGAAGCCCGTGGCAACGCAGAGGCGTGTGCAGAAGAGATGCCGAGGTAGAAAGGGAAAACGGCAAGGTGATAGTGCATGAGGTGAGGAGAAGAGATGGAAAGGGAAAACGGTGGAGAACAGGTGCAGGTCTAGATAGACGCAGAGGCGTGACACGAAACGAGGCCTTAGGGCAGAGGAGGAAGCGTGAGGAAGAAGAGGAAGAAAAGAAGGTGATGACGGCCAAGGGGATGAAGGGACGCGTGATGAGGCCACGGCATGAAGTGGAAATGGCGAAAGGTGAAGCGAAAACGGCGAAAGGAGAAAAGGAAACAGCGGATGAAGAAGAGGCCAAGGCGAGCCAAAGAGGTGGAAGGTGGATGCATAAGTGCAGGGTGAGATGTAGGCCAAGGGAGCAGGATGAGGTCAAGAAGGACCAAGATGAAGAAACGAAGTGGAGAACGGGTCTGGGTTGTGGACCACAAAGAAGATGCAGGGCAAAAGGTCCAAGGTTCTACGAAGTGTGGTGTTCAAGAGAAGAACCAGATGAGAAGAAGCTGCAGCGAGGTGGAAAGACGTGTGCAGAACGGATGAGGATGACAAGAAGAGTGTCAAGAGAAGTGGCGCGAAGGGTGAAGAAAACGGTGAAGCGCCCAAATCAAACCCCCCAAACCACAAAATTCTCTCATGGGTCATGCAAAAATATTCAAAGTCAGCGTGGCAAGACGCATGGAAAGAATGGAAGCAGTGCGTTAACGTAATGATCCGACTGGAAGAGTCAAAGACGAGTCTAAGTATTGGCTCGGAATCTTTCCCTCCTTGTTACTTGGGCTTATTGCCTAAGCCAATGGAGATGACAGGTGCAGAAAGCAAGATCAAGCCGTTAGGGCACGTTTTACTATGGGTAGGTTGAAAGTTCTGGCCGGGTGAGCAAGTTGGCTCACTTGGATAGGTGGCAAGTGGTCGGTTGATGCTGTGTGCGGGGTGGAAAGATTGGCCCGGCATAGCGTCGTCCCTTGATATCATGTTGCAAGCGGGGTGGAAATTTTGGCCAGGTGATGCTTGGCTTGTTCATCTCGCACGTGGGCTTCCAAGACAAATCCGGCCAAGGGGGCCTCTTCCGAATTTGATGTTGCTTGCAGGTTGGAAACATTGGCCTGGAGCAATGTCACGTCCCGATGTTACCATGTTGGCAGGTTGGAAATTTTGGTCAGGGGATTCATGCAAACGGCTAATTTTTCATTTTGTGAAACGATATGTGTATGCGGTGGCCTCTCAAAAACATCAAAGCTTGAGGCACCGTCTTCTTTGTAAAATATGTTGTAAAAATACACCATTCTTTACATTGTTCGCCCCCCGTTATGAGGAGAAGGCAAATTTTGATGCCCATGTAAAAGTCCAAACTAGCGCGTGTGTGGCCACTCATTCGAGACGTTCTCGGATCGGGGTTAGGCTTTTGTGTGTGTGTGTGGCCACTCGCTTAAGTCACCTTGGTGAGCCTAGGCTTTTGTGTATAACCGGCAACGCTCTCCCTTTAATTGATGAGGACATCAATTCTTTTGAACCGGGGAGAGTATAGGAAAGTCAACATTAGGGTTGACCTACCGTGAGTGTTCGGAACGTTTTTTGGGCGAAGGAGGCGCCGCGGTGCCTAGCGGCCAACCACTACTATATGGAGGATAGTGCTCTCTCATGCTATGTTGATTTGGATGAGGAAAACGTCAGCGGCCGTTTATGCTCCCTCTTGCTTGTAAATATATTATGTTGCAATCAAGCGCGTTTTAGCAATCGTTTGGCACTCCATCTAGTAGCGCTTTGCAAGTAACGTCATCATGCCATCTTATGGGTTGTGACCTTGTGGTGCACGTTGAAGCGCACGCACAGGAAAGCAAAACATGGGACGGGTTGAGGGCACGTGAAAGTGAGTGGGGAACGGTGAGGGCCATTTGCATTCTCCATACCATTGTATAAACCGTGAACCGTTGGGTACCAAACCGGGACTTGGGGATAGCCCGAAGGGGTCAAATGTGCCGACCCACGTAACGGCCGTGAACCGAGAAGGAAACGTGGGCTGAACAGGACGTTGCGCGGTGGACGTTCCTGTGGGTCTTGGTGACCCATGTGATTCTGCAGACCGAAGAACGTGAAGCCTAAGGGCTTGCCCAGTGGGGCATGGTGCAGAGTGGGATAAACGGCGAACGACCCGTGCCAAGGGTCGTGTTGGCTAAGCTGCGCATAAAGGGGATTTTGGTATCAGAACAGAGACGTTAAGGGAGGTTGGGACTCGGCAACGGGTCCGACGTAAGGTGCTCACCTTCGGAGACTAAGTCCGAAACCACCGGGCCCTTACACTAGTACAAACAATATTTCAAGCCCAAAAACACAAACGAACACCTAAAAAAAAATAGCTCATAATCAAAATGATGACGAATTCGATGACGGATTGATACAGTGCATAAGCTTCAAGGTGATGGGAAGATCCACCTCTTCAGACTATTTCAATCTTTTGTTATAAAGACTATCCAATTCTGTGAAGTTATTTGTGGTAGAAACCACTAGAATTATGAGTTTTCTACAAGGCACTCTATCATCATCTTGGTTAACTGGTTCTAGTCAAAAGAGATTATTTGGAAGCCTGTGAAGATGAATCTAAATCCCCACCCATAACTTGGAGCTTGATAGGTAGCTCTGATACCCCTTGAGTACCATTGCCCATATCTCGTTGGCGGGAAGAAGTACAAAATGGTTGATGAGCACAAAGACCTATTCTAGATCCTCAAATAGTGTCTGCTATGAATTCATGTGCTGCCAGAAGGATGGCACCAAGAAGAGATTTGGTATAGTGTACATATTGCTCATCCAGCCCATGAACCAAAACTTCATAAGTACTTAAAATTTTAAGAAATTTTTGCTCCTGTGCTTAAATTTGGAATTCGGAGACTAATCTAGGGTCTATTTCAAGCAATAAAGTTTTAGGTGCATGTATGGGAATGATTATGCAAGATCATTTAAAAGAGGTGTGTGTGTGTGTGTCTTTGTACATGCATACACATGCTCTCTCTCTCTCTCTCTCTCTCTCTCTCTCTCTCTCTCTCTCGGCATTTCGACACTTGGAAAAGACTTGACACCTAGAAAAAAACCTGCCACATGGCTTTTTGGCGATTGAAATGCCACATGGTAGTCATTTCAAATAGTATAAATTAACTTTTTTTGGGTGTGTTTTTTTTGGGTTGTGTATATGTATTTGGTGAAAATTGTAAAGAGGGAAAACTTACTTGGATTGCTTTCAATTGGTAGCATCAAATGTATAGTCATGCTTGTTGGCAGACTACATGACTGTCATGTGTCTGAAGAACACCATCAAGTGCAAGAGATCCCAAGTCCTCCACCTTCTAGCCATGTATACCTCTTCCCCAAAAATGTCCTAGGAGGGATGAGATAGAGAGAGGGGAAATCAAGACAATATACCCAAGGCCACTAGGGCCACATTATTGCTTATGGGATGAAATCCCACTAGTGCCACATGTCCTACAGTGCAAAAGTCTCACCAATAAACCATGCTCCCTTAGCTCAATTGATGAGTGAAGGCCAACACCTCCTTGTGGACAAACCTTAGTGCAAACCAATGTGACCAACTGGCCAAACCTAACAAAGACCAAACCACACAAAGCTAGGCCAATCAAACACATGCCACCACCAAATGCCACATGAGTAGCATGTTTGCCAAAAGCCACATGAGGGAATACACATGTCAGGGAGTCATCAAGAGATATCACCATTGTTGACACACACAAATTGAGTCACACTTCAAAGTTGCCACATGGGATGCAACAGTCCGTCTACCATAGTTACACAATTGCCATGTGTCGCTATGGGATGGTCGCACAAAAAAACACCATAGTCCTGTGGTGGCAAGAACACCTAAAGTGATACCATGTTGGTAGCATGCATGGTTTCCATGTGTCCTAGGAACAATGCCAATTGCGGGGGGTCCCAGTCTCCTTCCTGCTAGCCACACATAACTCTACCCCCCTAGAAGGTCCCAAGAGGGATGAGAGAGAGAGAGGTGTAATCAAGCTAATATATCCAACGCCATTAGAGTCACATTAATGCTTGGGATTAAATCTCACCTTTTCCATATGCTTATTTTAGTCTTTTGTATATATCCATAGTTAGACCTTGACCTACTTCACAAGAAAAATATTCAAGAGATTTCTTGCACCTTTCACTTACAATTATGTAAAAGAAGCAGAAAGAGAGAGAGAGAGAGTGAGAGAGAGAGAGAGAGGGGGGGCAAGAGATAGAGGGGAGTTGATGAGAGGAGAGAGAGTACATGAGAGATTAGAGCAAGGGAACATACACTGAAAGACATAAGAGAAAGAAAGGTGTGTGGAGGGATAGTGTCATGGAGGGTGGGAGAGTGTGTGAAGAGAGGGGGTGTGAGGGAGAGGGAGAGAGAGAGAGGGGGGGGGTGTGGAGAGAGAGGGTGTGAAAGGGTGCGAGGAGATAGAGGGGAGTTGAGAAGGAGAGAGAGTACATGTGAGATGAAAGCAAGGGAAACAGACATTCAAAGAGAGAGAGAGAGAGAGAGAGAGAGAGAGAGAGAGAGAGAGAGAGAGAGAGAGAGGCATGTGGAGGAATAGAGACATGGAGGGAGGGAAAAGGAGAGAGAGAGAGGGGGGGGGAGGGGGAGTGAACAAATATGGAAAGAGGGGAGGAGAAGAGTGGAGATGAGGAGAGAGGGCACAGCTAGAGAGACACCCCAAATGACTAATGTTACACTAAATTTACTTGAAAATGATGAATATATACAAACCCCTTTATGGTTAGGGTTAGGGTTTCCAACCCTTTCCATTATAGTACTATTTTGGGTTATTGCTATGCACATATGATAATACATGAGGTTGAGATGAATCCTCAACACCTTCTCTTATGAAGTAGGACTTCCCTCAAGATGATGATTCTGGGGAATTAAAGAAGGACTGAGCATTACATTCCATCACACCCCTTTACTGGGAATCCCCTTCCTCTTTTTAAAATAAGAGCTTGTTGGTGCTTCTCAAAAATCTCTTTTCGAAGTGGTTTGGTAAAGATGTATGCAACAATATCTTTGCTGTCACAATGTTGCAATGTGATGTCACCAAGTAACACCCTTTCTCTAATGAAGTGCTCTCTGACATCAATGTGCTTTGTCTTAGAGAGATATACTAGATTCTTGGCTAATGCTTGAGCCAATTCATTATCATAGTATATTCTTGTTGGCTTTAATTTAACAAATTAATCTATTTTTGAAAATAGTCTGAATCTAAGCCATATAGCCTCACATGCACCTATTGTGAGTGCCCTATACTCTGCTTCTATATTGAAGAAAAAGAAATAGTCGGTTTCTTGTTTGACAACCATGATTTAGCACCTTTACCAAGGAAAAATGCATATTGTTGTGTGGATCTCCTGGTCTCATGATCTCTTGCATAGTCACTGTCATGGTATCCATGCAACCTTGGATGACTTTCTTTGTATTCTATTCCAAACTATCTTCTACCTCTGATGTACCTTAAGACTCTTTTGGCTGCATTTCAGTGAGACTTTTTTGGATTTACCATAAACTATGCAAGTGAACTTACTGCATAACAAATGTCTGGCCTTGTGATAGATAAATAAGAGATCTAATGGTCATTTTATTAACTCTTGATCCATCAATGAGCACTTTATGAATATGATACACCGCTTCCATGGTAGGAGCACCTATATCCATTGCATGGGGTAACATTGACAATAATTGAGGTTCTAACTCTCTTGTCATGAGTCAAACACAAAAAATTGTAACCAATTAATATTTGGTTTCATAAGCTTTGGTCTAACTCTTCTATCCCAACATTTGTCGAAATTTCCAATGATGAAAACGTGACTTAACAGATTTTGGCTGACCTCCTACCTTCTCCTAGGTATGCAACAAATGGCTATTGGATGGTACACCCTCCTTATATAATTGACATCTTTTTCTTTCTAATGTGAGATAAGACAACAGGTGGGCCAAAATAACTACTTAAACACTTCACCCTCATGTAGGCTCTTGGACAGTGGAGTGTCATGTCCTTCTTATTCTAATTGACCATGTTTTACTCCATAACATGAAACGAGACAATAGGTGGGTAAAACAACTCCTTAAATACTTCACAGTCATGTTCCTTTGGGGCATCATGTCAATCTCCAAGTGTTAGTTGACCTAACCTCCATAGTTTCAGATCCATAACTACCCCTACTAAGGGAAGCTATGCATCAATACCCTTTGTCCTTTTGGGTCTGATAACATGAATCACTTTAGAGATAGAAGCATCAGTTACTTGTGACTTGTACACTTTCCTTTGAGGATAGCCTTCTACAACACATTCTCCACATAAGAATATGTACTTTATTGGATTTTTGGCCTTAGGGCATGTCTTACTGGTAAGACATTTTCTTGACAATGATAACAAATGCTAGGCTTACAAGGATCTCAACCAGATGGGGATTTGAACTTGGCTTCGTTTGAACCCTTGTCAGTGTTTTGATCATAACTTTCTGTTCGGTGGCTAGATTTTAATAAAACTTATATAAACATGAGTCTCTCTTTAAGGCTTATATTTGCATGTCAAATTTCTTATACCTCACGTCAAGAGAAAGAGCTATTTTTTAAATGACAATTTTTACCTCCTTTTAGTAGGCTGTCCATAACTCTTTAACATTTTTGTGTTTTCATCAGTGCAAAGCCCATTTCCTGATATATCTATGTCATTCAATTACTAATATCATGTCTCTAATGAAACTTATAGACCGCTATGTCTAATATCATGTCATTGAATTATTGATATCATGTCTCTATGAGAGTTATAGAAATTTGTTTCAAATAATATTTTGTAGAATGATTGAGGAAGACCTCAAGAGGATTCTATGAAAGAGGTGCAATGTTTCCTCCAAATTCATCCATCCAACCAAATCATCCCCTTCATACTCCTTGACATATATTGGTTCATGGCATCACTTGGGATGTTAGCATCTACATTCTTATCTAAGGGAAGCAAGAAAAGAAGATGTGCAAGGGATTCTTTTTATAATAATGTATGTTTTAATCCTGTTTTCAAGTGATGAAGGTCTTTATCATTGCATCTGAAAGAAGCAAGAAGCTAAGAGGTGCATGAAGTTTTACTACCCTAACTTCATGTCACATCCTTTTGGTGGAGACATTGGGTGTGTTTGGACTTGGATTCATCATCTTGCCTTACTAAATGATCTCGGGTATAGTGGATTGCATGTGGTGCCTAGTATAGCCATGTTTTTTTGGGGGTTTTGCTTACGTGGTGAAAAGGATGCCTAGAAGAACCCGTTAGAAGAGCTTACATCACATGTAAGACAAGTGGAAGATTTTGAAGGTGATGCTCAAGCCATTCACATAGCCATTAGGATCATATCTTTATGTTTGCACTTTTGAATTTGTTGGTGAATTGATAGCACTGTGAAGTAAATGATAAATTGGTATGTGATTCATGCATTGATTGCTTGATGTGAAGAAGAATTGAGTCTTTGGGTGGCTTTTGACTATGATAGTGGAGTGGTAATACTTAATGCTTTCAATTTCTTTTACAATGCAACTGATGAGGAGTGTGATATCTTGAATCTATTATGTGTACTCCTAGTTATAAGCATATTGCTTCTTGAATGTAGGTACACACAATGGCTTCATGGTGCTGGTTGGTCCATTATTTTTGAGTACTTGGTTGGGAATCATATTGTTAGGACCTTGTTTAAAAACTTGATTATGCACAACATGTTAGTCTTGGTTTACTAAGGCTCTATGGAAGATTGTTTGGATCTTGGTGTTTTCTTCATTTTTAATCAAGGTGAAAATTTCACTATTTTGAGAGATCCAAGGGAAAGACCCGGAGTCTTAATCTTTGCAATTTTGTTCAAGGATGCTAACTTTTAGGATGGTTTATGAAGGATTGCACTATTATGTTTCCCCAATAATCTAGAAGGTGTAGCCTTGAGTTGGCATGAGGCATTACAAGACTCTACCAAGGAGGGCTAGGACCAAGTCATGGTTGCAATGAAGGTAAGATTTGAGATACAGGAGTCACCAAATGCTTTGTTGTTGCAGTAGGACTGATTTTGTCAAGAAAAGGGTGAGGCAGTCTCTAATTTGGCAATCCAATATGAAGCTTTGTGGAAAAAGTATGAAAGGGAAGATCTGCAAGCTATAGCATCTTCATCAGCGACCCCTCAAAGTCTTTTACGGATGGAACACTTAAACATGAGCAAGTTTTTGATGGCCTTGGAGCCTTGATCCATTAACCACGGCCACCTAGAGCACCTAGGAGTGAGGTAAGCCTTAAAATAAGAGTGGCCCGTCACGTGCTATGAATCTAATGTAAAAGGTCACTATCACATTGAGTGTCCTAGCTTGAGGAAGAAATAGGAAAGTGAAAGAGGTAATGATGGCTACATGAGGGCATGATAAAGCAAAAGATAAGAAAGGAGTGAGGACACAATAGATGAGGGACATTAAGAAGAGGAACACATAGTAAGAGAAATAAGGCATCTAAAAGGAGAATTAGCGAGTCAATATTTCCTTTAGGACAAGGCATTGGAAGCTCTGACTTGTTGTCAAACCTTAAAGAAAAATAACCTCGTATCACATTTGGCTAGCTACTTGCTTTATCTCAAAAACTATGAAAAGAATGGGAAAAGCTAGCAAGCTAGCAAGCATAAGGGTATCAAAGAAGACAAAGAAGAAAGGTGCCACTCTAGTTTTTCAAAAGGTAGATATAGATGTTGGTGATGATGTGCCTATAGTTGATGTGATCATTGATGGTTAAGTGATTTCTAATATTTACACCAATGGAGGTGCATCAATTAATGTCATGAGTGGCAAGGCCATGAAAGATCTTGATTTAAAATACTCTAGAATTACATCTCCTTATTGCATCTAATTGGTTGACAATTACTAGAGTAAAGACCTTGGGAGTTGTGAAGAATCCAGAAGTAGATGTGTTGGAATTTTTGTGCTAACTACTTTTTAGGTGATCCCTACCAAGCCACATGCATGAGGTTGTCCATTGATTCTAGGAAGGACCTGGCTACGTAAGGTGAAAACTATTCAAAAGTGGGATATTGGGGAATAGGCATGCTACAACATTAGAAGCCATAGAAAAGATGTTGTCAAGGAGGAGTCTTCAACATCAAAGAGTTAGCATTCTAACTTAACCTATGAAGAAGAAGAGAGAGGGTATAGCTCTGAGAAGTCTATCTTAGAGGGTGAAGGAGTGGCCTTTGGTCCTGGTGCTGATTGTGAGGAGTCAGAATAAGGTGCTAGTATAAGAGGATCTTACAATGACACTTCGGGATGTGGAGCACACTAAACAATGCCAATGCAATGAAAAGCTTCTTGGTGGCTCTCTATCTAGTAGTGAGAAGATTTAGTACTTGGATATGTTAGATAATTTTCCATATCTCTTTGCAACAAGCTATTTGTAGGTTAGACTAATCTCACTTGTGGAGCACAAGATTGAGCTGAAGAGCTAGTTGTGCATCGCTTAAAGTGATTGGGGGTGATCCAAGCTGAGGCATTGAAGAAAGAGGTAACACAATTACTTGAGGCTAGATTTATCTTTCTTGTTGATGATTCAAAATGGATATCTCTAGTAGTTGTCACACCGAATAAAGAAAGTAAACGGTGTGTTTGAGTGGGCTTCTATCCTTTAAAAGCATGCACCAAGAGAGATCATTTTCCTTTGCCATTGCAAGATGAAATACTAGACTAAGTAGTAGGGCATGAAATGTATTTTGGAACCTTCGGGTCTTTTTTCCAGGAATGGAGATGGATGATGCTAATGATGAAGACAAAGGGGGTGGTGGTTTTGAGGGTGACATTTAGTTTGGTCACCCTCACCTCTCAACTCCCATCAAAATTGAGGACATTCCCTTTCATCTGCATGCGTCACATGATCTCTTGATACAATTTTTGCGAGATTTTTTGGATCATGCCCCTTCTTGCTAGATTGATGAGTTGGAGTTGTCAGACGAGATTTGCTTTCCTGCTTTGACACCAAACCAAGCAGATATGCGCTCAGCCCTCCCACCAAGATATGGAGCTTTGGCCAGTACCGGTGGAGGTCGAGGAGGAGGTGTTGTGTGTCCCTCTTACGCACATGCAGCTTAGAAGCCACAAGGGGGCTTCTTTAGCTTCCCCAAGATCGCGTTTTGCTATAAGCACTGTCAGTACAGATGGGTCCTTGGGTGCAGGAGATGTACACAAAGCCCAACTGCTTCTTCTCCCTAGTGCAGACACGAGCTTGTAAGCTTTGGTGAAGACTAAGTACCCACAAGAGCTCTGGAAAAATACCTGGAACTGTCCAAGCAGGCGAAGTGCATAGAATGGAGTTGAGATGCCTCTGAACCCTCTCTTACCAGAAAAGGAGGAGCCAATAATGGAGGTAAATATGGATCCTCTCAAGGACCTGCTGATCAGAGCCAGATCATCCTCAACAAGCAGAGATTCTTCAAGAAAAGATGGACGAGCAAATAACGAACATTGTGAGCAGTAGGCTTCAAGTGAGTCGGGGCTTTCCGTGAGACCAACTAGGAGAAAACTAAAGGTGTCACACCACAGCCAATCGCAGAATCTGGACATGCTGCTGCACAATAAGATGCTGATAGAGCACAACATCGGCTTCTTCTTGGAAGCCATGTTCGAGTCAAGGAGGGCGGTAGAGATGAGGAGGTCGAGGGATGGATGTTGAGGCTGAGAAGAGATCGGGGTTGTGGGGCGGGACTTACATTTCAGTGCCATATGTACCAGTTCGTGTGGCATGGAGCTTGTAGGGACTGCTGTTTTCTGGTTGATCTTGTGGAGCTTGCTTGCTGTCGACTGATAGTCGAAGTCGGTGATTGGGGGAGAGTTGCATCGAGCTTCCATCATCAGATTATGAGAGTCCTTGTGAGGGTTGCATCGGTGTCATGTGTACTTTCCATGATTGGCCATGTTGAGGCTGGAGCTTCACATGAAAGTGGGGAATTATCCATGTAGTGTGAGCGATGAGGTCGTATGCTCGCATTCTGAGGCAAGAGTACGATGAATCTTGCAAATTGTGCGTCGGATGGGATAAAATTCCCTTGGCAATGACGGGCGGCAACAGTCGGGGGTGTGGATGGTTGACTTACTAGAGTTTGGGCGAAGCTGGATGCTTGACGATGTGCACACCCTTAGTTGGAAGAGGGGCGGACGTGAGTCGGACCTCGTATGTGTCAATCAGGCATGACACCTTGCCTTAGGGTCAAACAGACTTTCGCCAGACAGATTGTGGCAGAGTGCTAGCAGACGCGAGTCAGATATATCAAATTGAGCCGGTTGTGTTTTCGGACGCCAATCGGACTGTGCTTGTCCTAGTTGGAGGCGTGTCAATACCAGTCAGACTCTGCGTTGTCCAAGGAGTTGGACTCCTGTCGAACTCTAGTCGAATTGCTGCTTCAATCACATATAGCTTTTTTGCATGCTCTAGCTCTCCTATGATGACATTATTATTAACCCCTTGTTTGCCAAGATTAAAAAAAATAACCTGATTAGATAGTTTATTGCTTTGTGGTTGGCTTGAGTGTCCTATCCGGCGGGCTATCGCTTGATGTCAGAGCTGTTTTGTCAGGGTGGCAGAGACATGTCTGCTGTTGCTACTGCTTTTGTAGTAATCTTTGTTACTGCTGCCTTGCATAGTGCTCTTTACTTGCTGCTCTTGATTTCTTCCATCTCTCGATGTGTAAAATAATTCTGATATTGCATTATTTTCTTCATTCGTCACTAGAGATTGTTCTGCTTTGATTTTCTGTAGACTGAACAGTTGTAATCGCTTAAATCCTTGTAAGTGACATTCTTCTGCAGGTCCTTGTCTATGTGATATACATAGAGTTTGTACTTTGGAGATGCTTGGTACTTTGGTAGCCTGAGATGTTGAAATAGACTGAAAATATTCTATTGTATATATACAATCATGAAGAGAAACTGTATTTATTTTTGCCTCTGTTGTAGGATCTTCAATGTATGGTTTCAGTCTGAAGCCATTTAATGGTTTGTCAAATGTATTACCATGGAGATTTGAGAGAAGAAATGTCCCTTGTTCATATGCCTCAAGTACCCTAAATGGGACCATGATATATGAGCTTGAATTTTCCTGGCATTTTTCCCAGTTTGGTGTTGAACATCAACACTAAATCTCCCTTTTTGAAAAGCTTAAACTTTATGTTTCTATTTTATCCATGCTGCTCTTCTTCTTTGAATAATGTCAACTGTGTGGGAGCTTGTCAATCTATCCTCATCCAATTGTAAAAACTGCTCCAATCTTGCATTGATGGAGTCTTCTGGGGATAGTTTGTTGTCAATTGCTACTCTGAGACTTCCTGCAATAAATTCCATGGGTACTACTGCCTCACATCCATACACTAGCCTGAAAGGTGTCAATCCTATGGCTACCTTATGAGCTATCCTTAGTGCCCAAAGTACTGAGTCTAAATGCTGATCCCAATCCTCTGGATGATTAGCAATGGTTCTTCTGTAAACCTTTTTCATTAACTTATTTGTACTTTCATCCAAACCATTGGCTTGTGGGTAATATGATGTAGACTTTTTGTGCAACATCATGTGCATTTTTGTCATCTTTTTGATTTTTTTGTTTATGAAATGGGTCCCTCTATTAGATACAATCTCAATTGGAACACCAAATTTGGTAACAATATTATGGTATAGAAAATGTGCAACTATTCTAGCCTTACATTTTTTGAGTGCAACAGCCTCTACCCATTTTGTGCAATAATCAGTAGCACCAAGTATATATCGATTACCGAAATATTTTGCGGGAGGCTTGATTGGTCCAATAAAGTCCAATCCCCACTTCTGAAATGGACCCAATGGTAGGATGGGTTGGTGTGGCATCCTATCACTATCCATTGGTCGATCATCTCTTTGGCAAGGTAGGCATAATTTTGCATATTTGTGGGCATGCTTTAACATTGTGGGCCACCATAATCCAGCCTGTAAGATTTTCTTGCTCATGATATCTCTTGAGAAGTGACCTCCTGCTATACCTCCATGTGCTTCTGTGAATACAGCTTTTTGCTCATGGTCCTGGACACATCTCCTGATGACCTGATCAATGCCCTTTCTGTACAACAGTCCAGCAATGATAAGAAAAGGTCTGCTTTGCAACACTAACTTCTTTCTTTGATCTTGATTCATTGTTTTGGGATTAGTCCATCAGTGAGAAAAAATAACATTTTGTCATACTAGATTGGCTACTCATCAATTCGTACCATGAACAAATTAGTTCATCTGGTATACCTGTCGGAGGCTCTCTTGACTATAGCTTGCTCAGATAATTTGTAATTGCATGCTATTTCCCTGGTCTATGGACAATTGTGTAGTCAAACTCTTGCAACAATAGCATCCATCTTGCCAATCTTCCTGTTAGATGCTGTTTGTTGACCAAGTAAATTAAAGCCTGGGGTTCAACATGAAAATGTACTTTGTTAGCCAAAAGATAATGTCTGAATTTATTCAAAGCATACACCATACCAAGCGCTTCTCTTTCTGTTGTTGCATAGTTCTTTTCATGCTTTGTCAAGATTTTGCTTGCATAATATATAGGTCTAAACCACTTAGGTGATTGTTGTTGCATGAGGACTGCTCCCACTACTGAATCTGATGCATCCACAAAGACTTCAAAAGGAAGACATCAATCAGGAGGCTGTAATACAGGAGCAACCATCAGTACATTCTTGAGAATATTGAAAGCTTGTTTTTGAGGAGTGTCCTAGATGAATACTTCAGTATCACTTGTGAGTTTAATAAGAGGATAATAGATATTAGCAAGGTATCTCAGAAATCTGCAGTGCCATTTTATTTGGCCAATGAATCTCTGTAGTTGCTTGAAATTTTTTGGAGCTTTAGCATTTTGGATTGCTGAGACCTTGTTAGGGTCAAATCTCCATGCCTTCTTGTGAGATAATATGTCCTAGTACAATACCTCTACTGATAGCAAAAGCACATTTTGCTGGGTTTAAGCTCAAACTAGCAAATCTACATTTAGCAAAGCATAATGACAAGTGATGCAAATGATCTATCCTTTTTCCAAATACTAAGAAGTCATCCAAAAATACCTTCATGAATGAGGTCAGGTACTCTGCAAATACCTCTTGTATATGTTTTTGGAAAGTGAGTGGTGCATTTTTCAATCCAAGGTCATGACATTGGATGCAAATACACCCCATTTTGTTACAAATGCAGTTTTATCTCTGTCTTCTACAGCCATTTGATCTGGTTATACCCACTAAAATCATCTAAAAAACTATAAATCTCATGTCTAGCCACAACATCAAGCAATGAATCACAAAATGGAAGAGGGAATGGATTAGTGATGGTTGCTGCATTCAACTTTCTGTAATCAACACATATTCTCAGTTTCCCATTTTTCTTTGGAACAATAACAATTGGAGATAACCATGTCACATGTGTTAGGGGATATATGAAATCGACCCTCAGCAACTTGTCAATTTCCTCCTTTACCAACTTGGCATAATTTGGATTCATTCTATATCTCCCTTGAATGATTGGTACTACATCGGTCTTTAGATTTATTCTATGTTGACAAAATGATGGATCTACCCCCTTCATATCAGTGTAATGCCATGCAAAAATGTCCTTGTACTATTCTAATAACTTTATGAGAGCCACTTTGAATGGTGAGGGCAGATTTGTACTTACCATGATTGTTTGTGGGTTATCATTGTCTCCCAAATTCATTTCTTCCAAGTCATCTTGTCTTACCCTGGCACTCGTTTGCATTTGTTCTTCAAACTGAATTTGTGCCTCTTGAATTGCTTGTTCAGGTGATGTAGAAGCAAGAGATCTTTCTGCATCGCTGTTGTTTGCATTTATATCCTTTTTTGTAGATTCTCCTGTCAGAAGCTTTTTTGACTATGTTCCGATTTTGTTTTGTCCTACAACAGCTGGAAGTGTGTCGGATTGCTATTTTTGTTCATCTAGGTCAACATATTGATCAATAATCTTCACAACATCAATTTCAAAAAAAGGGAAGATATTGGGGTTCCTTTTGAGACAAATTTCTTCCTCATCTTCATCAATATCGAAAATCATATTGATGCCCTCTGCTTCTAGTGGCTGTGTTTTTCTGGGAAACCTTTTTGTAGAAGATAAGTAAACTTTGATTTTCTTTGCCCTCTCAAGATTCCAAGAGATGGGATTCTTCTTTGGTCAGCCATCCTCACTTGGAATGGTGCTGGAACTAGCTCATTACATCAACATTTTTTTAAATATATCCTCTGATAGGATATTCACACTTGAACCTCCATCAACTAAAACTTTTGGAATTTTTTGCCTTTTGTATATGACATCAATGAGTGGCACTTGATAGTCCACATCTTCAATTGTAGATGTATAAATGTTTAGAGTTTCTTCTTCATCATCACTTGCTTTATAATCTTTGCATGTATTTGACTCTTGTGTTAGAAATCCCTTGCAAATCTGATGTTTGAAGGCTAGGACCAAGTTCAATAACTAGTCAAGAGTGATTTGAACTTGGGACTCCATAAGCTTTTGGTAAAAGAGTGTATGGTATTCTTGTTTTGTATTGATGCCTTCTTTCTGCTCATTGTCAGTCGTCACAGGCATCTGACTTTTTTATGCTGTGATGGAATGTAGCACATCTTGCGGTTCTGCTGTTATATCTTTGTTTTTCCTTTCTGGTGTTTCTAACCCTGTTTTGATTGCAGAATGCATATGCTATTTTGCAAATGTGTTTTGTTCTGAGGAAGCTTTTTCTGTGTAGTTTCTATCTATTGCAATCTGTTTTGATGGATTTTGACTGCTTTGAGGAGCTTTAACCTGGTTGTCATCTTTGGTTTGTTGTGCAAACATACTATTGTCAGATCTATTTATATTGACTGATCCCCTTGCCTTTGTTAATGTGATGCTCTTTCCTGACATCCTGGGAAGCATTTTTGGCAAGTACTTGTTGCAATGCTTTGTTTCTTGTCTCATGTTAATTAGGCCAATTCGTTGCCTTGGCATTGTCTCTTTGTGTTTCTCCCAATCCTTGTAGAGGCTTTGTATTTTATGACCTTGTAATTGCTAATGAATGACTAGTATTTGGACTTTGCTGATTGTTGTAATTGTTATCCAGATTATGAGGAGCTAGATATACCATATTCACTCCTTGCTGCTGCTGCTGTTGATTATTTTGATTGTTTCTTCCATCATAATGGATGATTTGGATACCTCTTTCCCCACGGTGTTTACACCAAAGTTCACATTGCGGGCCTTACCTATGGCCATCAATGCCATAGTAAGTGCATGCCTGGGTTTGTCCTTGCTGCTGTTGTTGTTGATTTCCCCATTATTGCTGAAATTTCCTTCTAGGGGTTGCATTTAGATATCTTTGTTGGGCTGGCCTTGCAACTTCTACTTGATTGGCAGGTACAACTGGCTCTTGATTATGTTGTTGTTGTACATCAGGTGGTACCCTCCCTCTGTAGTTTGGTTTGTACCAACATCTTTCTTTGCCATGGTTATCTTTCTTGCAAAACTCACATCGAATCTTTTGGGGCTGTGGTGCTTGAGGTGGTAGCTTCAAGCTTTGAAGCTGCTCCTTGATCATTTTCTCCAGCTTGGAGATTTTATCTACTGTCTTTTTTGTTGTGGATTTTTCTTTGTTCTTCTACTTCTTCTCTTTCTTTTTCTTCTTGGAATATTCTTCATCATCCTCATCTTCTTCTGATGAGGTAGCTTCTTCTTCATTAGTGTCTTCTTCTGCTTCACTATGAGTGTTTGTATCTGAATCTGATTGTGAATCTGAATGCTTTTTCCTCTTTGTCTTCTTGGACTTTGATACTGTACCAAGTCTCCTTTCTGCCCGTTGGGCTACTTCTACCATATTATTAAATTCATTGGCCCCTCCAAGCTGGTCCCGATCATCTACTGCAGTTCTCAGTTCTTTGTTTAATCCTTTGCAAAAGTAATCCCCCAGTTGCTCCTGGGTGGATTGTTAGTTTGCTGTTAGTCTTCTGTTGAGGTTTCTAAACATCTAAGAATAATCTTCAACCATAAGATCTTTTTGTTTCATAGTTCTCAATTTCTTGAGGATATCCTCTGGAGTTTTCTCTTTTCTAAAATGACTCAAGAATGCTACTTTTAATGTTTCATAGTTAGCAAAATGAACAACACCGTACTGCATAAACCAGTTCATTGCTTTAACATTGAAGGTTGCTACAAATTGTTCTTTCTTGGTAGCATCTGGCAATTGTCCAAATCCACTAGCTGTCCATCTTGTCTCAAACTATCCAACATGACTGTCAGGGTCTTCTTTATCTTTGCCAGTAAATTTGGTTGCTTTGACAAGTGGGTTCTGCATCTTTGGTTGTATTGGTGCACTAGCTTGCACTTGGGAGGTCTTCTTTTTGGGAGGTTTGGGGAGGGGATTGAAATTCAACCTCTGTTACGAATACATTAGTTGCAATATTTGCTACAAGTGCTCTTTGTGAGAGTTCTTATGTAGGAGAGAGTATAGCTTGAGAGCTTGAGAGAGCACGATTGAGACTTGGTAAAAGGGAGAGAGAGAAGAGAATGGACATGAGAGAACATGACCTAGGGAAACGGGAATAAAATTTTGAAAATTTGACAACCAGCTATAAGTTTGACTTCCATCATGTTGAGCTATTGAGCTCCACTCGTGATATGCCAGGGTGACCGTTGTGCATTTATGTCATTGACTTGTTAGCTGCAGATGCAGTTGGTACATCGCCCATGAATAATAGTTGGATGACAGCTATCCTTATGTACCCTAGTTCGTGGCTCAATTAGTATGCCACCTTAGTTAGCTAAGTTTGGTTGAGACCCACATATACGGTTCTTCTATTTCTTTGTATTAGAGTTCTTTTGGCTTTCACAACTAAGAAGAGGAAAACTGTTTTCAGCCTCCACCTTTGTGTGTATTCCCCCATTGTGTATGTGAGAAAGCCGCAAGTGAGACTCCTTCCTTCTCTCCCACTATCTTCACATGGTATCAGAGCCTGGTTCGTGGTAAGCAGCTCAAGAAAGCAAACCAAGTTCGCGGTGTCCTAGTAAGAGGACCATTGTTGCTTTCCTTTTTCGAATTTGGGAGTAAATCTCTGCAGGTAGCACAGCCGGAAAGTGCAAGAGTGCATTGTCTCAAATTGAGATACCCTTTGCGGTGTGGTGAGAGGGCAATATATGTTGTGGGCAAGGGCAAAGCCCTTGGTGACTTTATTTTTCTAATTCGAGGCCATTTCAGGGCCCGTTTTGGAGGCGGAAGTTCTCCGCAAGCACTAAGAAAAAGGCACTGTTTATGCTGTGTGACCACTGCTTTGCAGGTCTGTGAATAGTTGCCACAAAAATTGCATCGTATGCCTCTGCACAAAGATACTGGGAGTTACAAAATCATCCTTATTGCCTGTTGATGCAAAATCGTCACTAGGAAGTGACTGTGTGGTCAAATACCACTTTCGTCAGTTTTGCAGATTTGCCCTTGTGAGGCAGAAGCTCTGTTTTTTGCAGTGACAGAATATTTTGCAGTGTTCTCTAATGGCGTCTGACTCTCTTTCACAGATTGTCACTGAAAAGCTTGACAAGAACAACTTCCAAGCATGGAAGTTTAGAATGATGAATTTCCTTATGGGAAAAGGCTATTGGGAGTTCATTATAGGAAATGAAGAAGAACCAGTTCTTCCTAATGTTCCCAATCAACAGGAAATGCAGGCATTTAAAGGATGGCATGAGAGAGCCAGAAAAGTTATGTACTGGCTGTCTATCAGTATTTTAGATTCTATGATTGTGCATATTCAGGATGCAAGTACGCCAAAGGAGGCATGGGATACTTTGGCAAAGATGTATAGCACAAATATGCAAGCTAGGAAAATGCAGCTCAAGCAGGAGTTGCACAATGTGCAGAGAGAAAATATGAGCATCAATGACTACCACATGAAGGTGAAGAAGATTTCAGATGCACTTGCTTCCATTGGGTCACCAGTGGAAGATGATGATTTAGTTTCTGTGACCTTGAATGGTCTAAGATAGGATTATGCACAGTTCCGGCCATCCATTTCCGTTCGCGAAAAATTTCCTGATTTTGAGGAGTTGTTTGCTCTTCTAATTTCTGAAGAGCAGAGAAATGGTGGTGCATCTTCTTCAGGAGGAACTTCAAAAGAAATTGTCTTCTACTCAAATGCTGGAAGAGGTAGAGGTAGAGGTAGAGCAGGCCAATCTGGAGGCTATGGTAGAAATCAGAATATGCAACAAACTCAAGAAAACTAGTCCTTTGGAGGAGGATGTGGTAACTCTGGAGGCAGGGGGAGCCAAAGAGGTCGTGGTGGATGGAAGAGAGGCCAAAATGCAAACAACAATGTTGAATGCTACTATTGTGGTAAAATGGGTCATATGCTAAAGACTGCTACAAAAAGCAGAATGACATTATGAATGGAAAATTGCAGCAAGGCAATTATGCATCTTCTAGTAGACACGGTGATGATAGAAATAAGCACCTGTTCATGGTGCAGCACATGACCAATTCTGTGACAAGTACAGAAGAAAGCAATGATGTGTGGTATGTTGACTCAGGTGCATCAAACCACATGATAGGTCATGCAAAATGGATGCATGATGCAAGGAAAATAGAAAGACCAGGATATGTGGAGACTGGTGATGATACTGCACATCCTATTGTGCAGATTGGTAAAATTCCTTTGTCTATGTAGGATGGGAAAAAGAAATACCTGTCTGATGTATTTCATGTCCCGAATATCACCAAGAACCTGGTTTCTGTTGGTCAAATGGTTGAGCAGGCTTGCAGGTCAAATTTAATCCTCATGGATGCTTTGTTGAGGATATGAAAAATAGCGGTCGCTTGATAGCAAAAGGAAAGAAGAAGGGCAAGATGTTTACGTTGGATGTGGACATGCCTGAATTGAGTGCAGCAATGTTTGCACATGGGACCGGTGTAGTTGCAGATATTGATATCTGGCATAAACGCATTGGTCATGTTAATATACAATGAGTTAAATCAATGCAGGCCCAAAATATTGTTGCAGGATTGCCTAAATTCAAGGTTGCAGAAATGCATAAGGTATGTGAAGCCTGTCAATTTGGAAAACAGGTAAGGAAACCATTTCCTAGACATGTTCAAGAGAGTAAGAAGCCATTGGAATTAATCCACTCTGATGTGTGGACTACTAAAGCTGCATCTATTGGAGGCTGTCATTATTTTGTTACTTTTATTGATGACTACAGCAGAAAAGTTTGGGTGCATTTCATGAAAAAGAAAAGTGAAGTGTTTGGGCATTTCAAAGCTTTTAAAGCTAGGGCTGAAAAAGAAACAGACCTGCAATTAAAATGCCTAAGGTCAGATGGAGGGGGAGAGTACCTCTCAAATGAGTTTGCAAGGTTCCTGCAGGAGCATGGCATAAAGCAGCAATATTCACGCAGTCATACCCCACAACAAAATGGACTTGCAGAAAGGAAAAACAAGCATATTGGAGAGGTATCTCGGGCCATGCTAAATGAAAAAGACCTCCCATATTATTATTGGGCTAAAGTAGTTGCTACAGCAGTTTACATAATAAACAAGACTCCCACTGTAGCAATACATGGTATGACGCCAGAGGAGATGTATACTGGTAGGAAACCAGATATTTCTCATTTGAAAATTTTTTGTTGCATTGCCTATGTTCATGTGCCAGATGAGTTGAGGTCCAAGTTGGATTCAAAAGCTGAGAAGTGCATCTTTATTGGTAATTCTCTGCACAGCAGAAAGGGTATAGATGCTATAACCCTTCTACTCATAAGTTTATAGTGAGCAGAGATGTTGTTTTTGATGAGATGAGCAGCTGGTATAAACTAGTAAATGTGATTGATGATGTAGATGTACAAAATGGTAATGCTGCACAGAATTCACAACAGCAATCACAAAATATTAGTGGACATCCAGTGTCCTCTAGTAGTAGTTCACATACTTTGCCATGGACAGGCAGATTGAGATCAGGAGAATCTCCTCAAAGCAATGCAAATAGTGGTATGCAGGTATAACAAAAAGGAAAAGAGAAGGTAGATCAGCCCATGTTTGATGTGAATGCAGGTCACTCTTATGTGGATGATGAATCCAATGGCTCAAAACAGAGCATTGATGATGAGTTGGGTATTCCTTCTATTGTTACACATGGAGTAAGGAAGACCAGGGATGTTTTGAGAGCACCTGGTAGTGAGCCTATTTTGCGCATGTCTACCAAAGTCAAGTATCCTGTGGATAGGCTGAAATATGATGGATTTATAGCCATTCACTATGCCTATATGGTCAAAGTGATACAAGAACCAGAACCCACTTCTTTTGAGCAAGCCATGGGAAAAGAAAAATGGGAGAAAGCCATGGATGAAGAAATGGATGCCTTGGAAGTAAATGCTACATGGGAATTGGTGCCTTTACCTAAAGACAAGAACGCAATTGGCTGTAAGTGGGTTTATAAGGTGAAGGACAATGCAGATGGTTCTATGAATAGATACAAGGCAAGATTAGTTGTCAAGGGGTATGCACAGACATATGGCATTGATTATGAAGAAACATTC
The DNA here is from genome assembly GCF_047967505.1 of Dipteris shenzhenensis. Lineage (NCBI taxonomy): Eukaryota > Viridiplantae > Streptophyta > Polypodiopsida > Gleicheniales > Dipteridaceae > Dipteris > Dipteris shenzhenensis. The sequence goes on from NC_141605.1 coordinate 9,368,798, forward strand.
AGTCCGGTTTTAAGGATGGCAACCGTAAGAGTAGTCATTGTTATGGCTGCATCAAAGGGATGGTCTTTACATCAGATGGATGTAAAGAATGCCTTCTTGCATGGTGATTTGCAAGAAGAGGCCTTTATGGAGCAGCCACCAGGTTATGTTCATGCTGTTCATCCTGAGTTTGTTTGCAGGTTGAAGAAAGCCTTATATGGCTTGAAGCAAGCACCTAGAGCATGGTCTGACAAGATCTTGTCACTATTGGCTTTCAAATTTCCAAGGCAGATTTCTCACTTTATGTGAGAAAAACAGAGAAAGGTATTATGCTACTTGTCATTTATGTTGATAATTTGATCATCACAGGTGATAGTGATGAAGATATCCTTCATGTGAAAATGCTATTGAAGCACAAGTTTGAGATGAAGGATTTGGGAGAGCTGCGTTATTTCTTGGGCATTGAGGTGATTAGATCACCAAGTGGGATACGGCTCTTGCAGAGGCAGTATGGATTGGACATGATGTCCAAATATGGGATGACACGCTGTAAGCCTATTTCAGTTCCTTTGGAGTAGAATGTGAAGCTGAGCATAGATGCAGGTGAGCTTCTGGAAGACCCTATTATGTACAGACACATAGTAGGAAGTTTGATTTATATGACTATTACCAGGCCAGATTTGAGCTATGCTGTTGGATTGGTAAGTCAGTTTATGTAGGCTCCAAGGAAACCGCATTTGGATGCGGCTAGACACATACTCAGGTATGTGAAGTCGACATTGTAGTATGGACTATTTTATGAGGGTGGGGTTCAGATACAGTTGCATGGATACACTGATGCTGATTGGGCTAGTATTATTTCTGATAGCTACCAGTGGGTATGTGTTCTCTTTTGGGAGTGCTGCAGTCACTTGGAACAGCAAGAAATAGCCTACAGTTGCCTTGTCGAGCACAGAGGCTGAGTACAGGGGTGCAACAATGGCTACATGTGAGGTAGCTTAGTTGCATAAGCTACTTTATAATATGTATCAGTTAAGATGGGCCAATTGTCATTTATTGTGACAACATGAGCAGTATACACTTGGCAAATAACCCAGTCTATCATGCTAGAACAAAGCACATTGAGGTGCATTATCACTATGTGCGGGAGAAGGTTTTACTAGGTCTTATTGATCTAGTTTATGTCAGCATAGAGGATCAGGTAGCTGACATATTTACGAAGGCATTGGGTGTAGAGAAGCTGCGCAAGTTCAGAGACCTTCTTGGTGTGCAGGAGTTGGGATTGAGCTCAAGGGGGAGTGTTGAGATATCGAGCTCCACTCGTGATATGCCAGCGTGACCGTTGTGCATTTATGTCATCGACTTGTTAGCTGCAGATGCGGTTGGTACACCGCCCATGAATAATAGCTGGATGACAGCTATCCTTATGTACCCTAGTTCGTGGCTCAGTTAGTATGCCACCTTAGTTAGCTGAGTTTGGTTGAGACCCACATATACAGTTCTTCTATTTCTTTGTATTAGAGTTCTTTTGGCTTTCACAACTAAGAAGAGAAAAACTGTTTTTAGCCTCCACCTTTGTGTGTATTCCCCCATTGTGTATGTGAGAAAGCCGCAAGTGAGACTCCTTCCTTCTCTCCCACTATCTTCACACATCAGCCAAGTGCCCAACACCACCACAATTGCCTACATGTTGCCAATGACAAAGTGCCCAATCAACATGATTGCCTAGTCTAGCCAGGTACGTTTGGAATTCTTTTTTAGCACTTAGCACCTCATGTCTTGGATACTATTGTTGGTCCACCTAACACTGCATAGACCCGAATATGTTTGAGTTGCTCTAAGGGTTTCTCAAACAATGACTTAGGAGAACTCAATTTACACGATAAAGACATAGGAGACCTTGCATAGATGAACAAGAGGATGAGAATCAATCCTACATTGGAGACTTGGAAGATTTTAAAGAGAGCTTGGATAATTAGAGAACGGAGGACAACATCGAGGAAAAACATTTTTGTTTGTTAAAACATTAGCATTGGATTTCATTATTGCAAGGTGCCAGGTGAAACCCCACACTTCTCCAAAATTATCAAAGGTAAACTTTGGAGATAACTGCACCATGCTTTGAGGAGTTTCAAAGCAACAAATGATTTGATATGCATTGTTGTGTGTCTATGGAAGTTGTGTGCCATCATAGTCATCTAGAGTTTTGCAATGCAGCACATGATGTCTCAAAATCTAGAGAATGTATAGTTGGTGCTCTAAATATGGCAGCCATCATAAGACATTATGAGTCTTCTAGGAAGAAAGAGCAATGCAGAAAGAAGAAGGAGATGGAATTTAATAATGTTGGTTGCATAGGAAAATGAGCCCCAACATTGCGGGTAGAGAATCCCCACCTCAAGGGCACAAGCAGCATGTTGAGAGTTCATGCTCAACATCATGTGATCATGTGTGCATAGCATCATCACGTGATCATATGTGCATAGCACTAACCTTATAGAGTGCTATAAAGGAAAGGGTTAGATCCCCTAACCCTAACCCTAAAAGGGTTTGTATATATTCTATTTTTTCAACTAAATCTAGTGTACAGTTAGTCATTTGTGGTGTGCTCTCTAGCTGTGCCCTCTCTCCTCATCTCCACTCTTCTCCTCTCCCCTCTTCATATTTTGTCATGGTATCAGAGCTCCCTTGTCTTCCGCTGAGACATTGAGTTTCTTGAGAGTGTGAGAGAGATTGTGAGATTGAGAGTTCTCGAGTGTTCTTGTGAGAGTTCACTTCCATAGAGAAATTTCCATCCATTTGAGAGAAATTTCCGTCCATGAGAGATTGAGAGATTTCCGTTAATCTCCTTCCATTCGATTCATTGTCTCTTGAGAGATCTATTGTGAGAGAGAGTGCTCTTCTTCCTTTGTAAATTTGAGTGATAGGGAAAGAGGTTTTCAACCATAACGGGCTTCCAATAGTCGAACCTTTGAGCTTTTGCCTCTACAACAAGGTCCTCAAAGCCCAAGACGAGTCGATCCTCTGAGCCAGCCACCTCCATCGACGAAAGAAGAGTCCGCCAGCCACGATACGAGCAGAAGAAGCTGCGCCAACAAGCGCTTGAGGAAGCTGCTCTTGCAACGCATTTCGCTCTGTCTCAACAGCTTGAAGCTGATATACCATCTCCGATCTTAGATTGGAGTTCGTCGGTGCAGTAACACCGGCGGGATTAAAACCCTTTTTCAGCAACGTTTTTTTTTTTTCTACCTGATCTCCTCCAGCTTGCGCCGACCCAAGGATACTCGGTGAGCGTCCATAGTGGGAAATCGTGAGGGTGTTCACATTCAGCAACGAGATCCGAAGAAATTAGATCTGGAAAGAGGAGATCTGCATTGCGCTCCGCTGTTGAGGCCTGCCGGAATCCGAAAGCATGAGGAAGAACTCTTTGCTTTGATTGCTGGCACTGCAGTTCTTCTCCCTGAGAAGAATTCCGCGCTGTGGAGGCCTGCGACGTCAAGCACGTCAATGCAACCTCTTGGGTGATGATGCCCGCCGCAGCCACCAACGAGTCCGTAAGGGTCCTCCACCACCGAAGGCTCCTCCGCCAACCACGCTCTGCGCCAACGAGCCTTCGAAAGGCTCAAAGGCCTTAAGCTCTGGCCTTCTTCTCACGCCATAGCCTCTAACAGCTCCGTCAGAAGCCGTGCGCCTCCATCGATCCGCTACTCCACCGAACAACCGATAGCAAAGCTCCACAGCCAAAGGCTTCCAACGCTCACGCGACGGAATCACGGACGGAATCGGCATCTTCGACAGAATCTCCGAAAGATTCCGGTGGCTCTCCTTGCAACACGTGGCAGATAGGACCTAACCAGGCTAAGGTTCTGTCAACCCCTAGTTAGGTAGTTTGATCACAATTGTGCCACGTGGCAACGTCATCTTATCTACCACGTCAGCTGCCACGTCATCACTGCCATGTCATCAGTGCCACATCACCTGTGCCACGTCAGCTGCCATGTCATCACTACCACGTCATCAGTGCCACATCACCTGTGCCACGTCAGCTACCATGTCATCACTGCCACGTCAGTTGCCACATCATCACTGCCACGTCAGTTGCCACGTCATCATTGCCACGTCAGCTGCCACGTCATCACTGCCACGTCAACTGCCACATCATCACTGCCACATCATCAGGCCACGTCATCAGTGCCACGTCACCCTGCTGACATCATCTGTGCCACCTCAGCAGTCCAGTCAGCACTGACCCCTGCAGGCACAGTCCCTTGCCAGGCACACTGTGCACACACTGCATGTGCACACACCTGCCACCTCAGCACAGAGCTTCACTGGCACACCTCTTGCTAAGCACAGTGCCACATCATCACTGCATGTGACTCACATGACACATCATCATTGAGCACCATTTGCACTCCTTTTGCCCCTCCACCTAGATCAAGTCATATCTCTTGATCCAGGAAGAATTTGAGGGTGCTCCAAAAAGGAAAGTCGCTCGATTTTTTGTGCTCTACGCGCTCGTTACATCACGCGCACATTTCGGCACAAGTTACACTCACATTTGAGCCTCGCCGACAAAACCACTTCCTTCACACACATTTGCCTCTACATCGACGCATCTGACCCAGCACTTAAAAAGAACAAAAGAAAAGGAATTATTTGCTGCTCTTTCATCGATCGACGGTTGGTTTAGATCTAGATCAGAGTAGACTAGATCGCCATAGAGGGGACGCTTTGAATTCCCCAAGTTGCCAATCTAAGCCATGCCCGAAATTCCCGACTAGTACCTACTCGGAGTCAGTCCATATGCTCACATCCGATTTCACATCATTACATTACCTGAAATCTTACGTTCATCAGTTCAGTGAGCAGACTTCAGAGTTCAGAGGCATTGCAGATTGATTCAGTGGGCAGATAGCACTTGATTTCACACACACATGCCACCATTGTAAAGCCTATTTGGCTATCTCACGGCATCGTGCACATCAATTTTTCAGCCTTGTAAAGCCTCTTGGCTATTCCCGGCATCATTGCCACAAGCCTTGTAACACAGATCAGATCTTATATACAGCAGTTCTATCTTCACCGACGGTACAGAGATTTCACTTGGCATCTTCAGTGTATTTGCAGTTGATTTATACAGAGTTTTCCAAGACACTTTTTGAGTACATTGTTTGCACCATGTCGACTAGCAACCTCAATCTGGAGGCATCTGCTAAGTTAGACAACTCCAATTATGGTACATGGAAATACCGAATGGAGACCATTCTTGTGCTTCAGGACAAATGGGAGTATGTCGATGGATCCATACCTAGACCATTGGCCGATCCAGCCACTAGTAGCTCTACTCCATCTGTTGTCACAGCACTAGCAACAGGATCTACATCGGGATCTACATCTACACAAACAGTTTCCGCATCAGTAGCAGATCCTGCCATTGCCCGAGCTCAAGCAGAATGGGATAAGAAAGACAAGTATGCCTATCACCTGATCAAGCAGAATGTGCAAGATGTCATGCTAGGACAGCTCAACACAGTCAAGACATCAAAAGAAGCATGGGATATGTTCGCAGCTCTCTACGAGTCCAAGAACACATCCAGGATTCTCACCTTGAGAAACCAGATCAACCAGAGTTTCCGCAATAGCAATGAAACCGGTCATGCTTATGTACTCCGCATCAAAGACTACAACAATCAACTTGCAGCAGCAGGAGAGACTATGAATCCTGCAGAAATAGTTCAAGTAATCCTGAATGGACTAGGAGAAGGATATGAGAATCTGGTCCAGAGTATTGCCATCCAATGGCAAATTCCAACACTTGAAGAACTTTAGTCAGTTCTACTTGGTGAAGAACTCAGGACTCAGGCCATTCAAGCACGTAAAGGTCATTCTAATGATCAGGCATTCACCGCTTCAGACAGAAACAGAGGCAAAGGCAGAAACAGAGGTAGATCATATCAGAAAAGTGGTCATCATCATCAACAAAATCAAAGTCAGAATCAGCATCAGCATCAGCAGCATCCTCAGCAACATCAAAATCAGCAAAGAGGAAATCATTCCAATAGAGGAAGATTCCAAGGACGAGGGAATGCATCCACCAATGTGTCAAACATTCAATGCAACTATTGTCACAAGTTTGGACACTATGAAAGAGATTGCCGCAAGAAGCAGTATGACCAAGGCGGTCAATCCAGCAGTAATTGAGGGAATTCCCAAGGAAGAGGAAATCATCGTGGTGGACATTCTAGTCACAGTCATTTTGCAAATGAACATGGCAATATGTTTCTTGCAAGTGAGGAATTGCATCAGACTGATACAATGCACCAAGACACTGATTTCAATCCTAAAGAGGATTTCAGCTAGCAAGTCGACCAAGTGGAACAGGATCCTTGGTACATCGACAGCGGTGCATCATCTCATATGACAAATCATTAGGAATGGTTCACAGAAATGAAGCCATTAGAAGGTCAAAAGAATGTCATCTACACAGCAGACAATACACCGAATCCGGTTCAAGGGACAGGTGTTATCCCTATGAACAATTTCACCGGTACAAAAGGATTAGTCAAAGATGTGCTCTATGTTCCGAAGCTCAGCAAGAACCTTTTGTCAGTAGGTCAAATGACGGAACACAACTACAAAGTCATCTTCGACGGTGATGAATGCACTATCAGAGACAAATCCAAAAGAGGTCAGCTAGTAGCAAAAGGTGTCAAGGAAGGACGCTTATACAGAATGCTAGCTACAGTACCAGATAAGCATGCCATGTCAGCTCAAATGCAACAGATGCCACTATCTGCAAAATGGCACAAGAGATATGGTCATGTCAACTTCAAGTACTTGTTAGATCTCAGGAATCAAAATATGGCAATTGGGATTCCAAAGCTACAGTTTCTTGGAAAAGTTTGTGAAGCATGTTGCTTCGGCAAACAAAAGCGAACCAACTTTGTCAGAAGTACCTCTCGTGCACGAGGTATTCTTGATTTAATTCATACAGATGTATGGGGTTATGCCCAGACCCGCAGCATCAATGGTTCACTTTATTACTTGACCTTCATCGATGACTACAGCAGATATTGTTGGGTCTACTTTCTGAAAGAGAAATCTGAAGTGTTTGCCAGATTTCAAGAATTCAAAGCCATGGTAGAAAACCAAACAGGCAGAAAGATCAAGGTCATGAGATCAGACAGAGGAGGTGAATACATGTCTTCAGCATTCATGAACTTTTGCAAAACTCACGGCATTCGAAGACAATTCACATGTGCAGATACTCCTCAGCAAAATGCAATAGCTGAAAGGAAGAATGGGACTTTAGCAGACAGTGCTAGAGCAATGCTTAGTGAAAAGCATCTTCCGAATCAGTATTGGGCAGAAGCAATAGCTACCGCTAACTACTTGCTTAATCGGCTTCCTACCGAACCGATACAAGGTATGACTCCTTATGAAGCATTCCCTTATCTTATTTCCTCTCTTTTCTCCTCTCTTTTCCCTCCCTCTTTTCCCCTCTTTTCTCTCTTTTCTCCTCTCTTTTCTCTCTTCCCTCCTCAAGGGGTTCACCTCCCAAAATTTTAGTGTACCATGTGCATTCAAAAGGAGGGGTATCTTAATTCAACATTTCTAAAAATTTTAATAGATTTACAATAACATGAGGGTATTTTATTAAAATTTAGAAAAAAATTCGTTAGCTCATAAGTAAAGAGGGGTGGTTTTATTGAGGTCAAATTTTTAGTTGAGGGGTTTTCTGAATACCCCTTGAATACACGTGATACCTAGGATTCCTTAGTGGTGCACCTCCCTGAGCTTCCCCCCCCTCTCTTTCTTAGTTTCCTCTCTTTTCTTCTCTCTTATTTTCACATCCTCTTTCTCCCCTCGCTTTCCCCTCCCTCTTTTCCCTTCTCTTTCCTCTCTTTTCTCTCTTCCCCCCTCTCTTTTCTCCTCTCTTTTCCCTCCCTCTTTTCCCCTCTTTTCTCTCTTTTCTCCTCTCTTTTCTCTCTTCCTTCCCTCTCTTTTCTCTCTTTTCTCCTCTCTTTTCTCTCTTCCCCCCCTCTCTTTTCCCCTCTCATTCTTATTTTCCTCTCTTATTTGCACATCCTCTTTCTCCCCTCTCTTTTCTCTCTTTTCTCCTCTCTTTTCTCTCTTCCTCTCTCTTATTTCCTCTCTTTTCTCTTCTCTTTTCTCCTCTCTATTTTCTCTCTTTTCAAAAACATACATCATAACAAGTAACAAAGAGAGGGATACAACATAATCTCATCATAGAGCATAACAAATATCCAAGAGGGGTTACATCATAGAGCATAACAAATATCCAAGAGAGACTGCCCTCTCATGTACTAGACATTGTAATTACATTCTCCAAACTGGAGTACTCTATAATACTTTGGTCTTCTCATTGTTTGGTCTTCGATGGAGTGCTACCCTCTTCTTTCTCATCTTTCTTCTTCTTCTTGTCCTTTACTTCTTTTTTCTTTTGCTCCTTACTCCAAGGAACTTCCTTGGGCATCATGCAGCCTTCCTCTTGGATGTAGCCCAGCACACACTGAATAGAATCCTCCAGGATTTTGCGATCAGTCTTGTCCTGGTCGGAATAATCCTCGCCTGTGGTGTGTGTGGAGGGACACAGATGCACCCCAGGGAGCAATGGTACATCTACCTACCCATCCTTTATATCATAATACTGAGAGTATAGCTCCTCCAAGTATGCTATAAGATCTTCTTTGCTAGGGGCCATTGGGAGTCACAGAGAGAGAGCGATGAGAAGGGAGCGATGAGAAGGAACTGATAAGAGAGCAACGAGAGAGCGATGAGGATTAGTAGAGTGGAAGGAGAGGAAGGAGGGGAATGACAAGAAGGGAACGACAAGAGAGCGACAAGAAGGGAATGAGCAATAGACCAGAAGGGAACAATGAGAGATATAGCAGGGGAATGATGTGAGAAAAATAAGAGAGGAGGGGAGACTTTAAAGATTGAGAGAGGATGAAGCAAATAACGGAAAAGAAAAGAATCAAACATACAAAAGCTGAGGAGAATAAAGCAGATAGGGTGATAGGGGATGTGATTGGCATCGATTGTGGAATAAATCAGAGTGGATGCAATAAAGTTTTCTAGAGTTATCATTTGGGAATATGTTGGCTTATGCGATATATATTGGCTTGTTGGTCCCTTAATTTTTTGAATATAAGTAAATGTATTTAACAGATTTTGCATGAGTACTCTGATATGATATTGTAACGTGTTTTATATGCTTGTCTTTGGTTGTTTTTTTGAAACAGATTATAAATGGAATGGCCTTCTCCCTGATAGTCTTCTGTGAACCCCAAACTGCTTCCCCATGTTGCGACCATTCAGCACATGGATACTCTCACATGTAGCATGAAAAATTGCACATGATGCAGATTGGACAAAGTTTAACGTCAAAGTGTAAACGCGTGAGTGGGGTCCAGACCGATCATCACAGGAGCAACATTACCTCAGGGTTGCATGAACCAACTTACGTGATCTTTGCAAGCTTTGGAGAGACCGCTTCGAGGTGGAAGTTAACAAGAAGGATATTATCAAAGACGTCATGAATTATGTAGACATCTTCTTGGACCGTGGGTACATTGTCCATGAAGATTTTCAATATATATTAGAAGATGTGCAAGATGAGGTCTCAAGTGACCCATCTAGCCACAAGGTGGAGGATCTCTGGAGGATAGTATGAGTGATAGTAATGCAAAGCAGTAGACCTCCTCCTCTCTTTAGCTATGCATGAGAATGTCTCTTTTGGAGGCGAATTTTATTTGGGAATACTCTTTCTACAAGAATTTTTGCATATGAACACTCTTTTGGAGATAAATTTTGTACCTGAACACTCTTTTGGACCCAAATTTTGTATAAAATACTCTTTATGGATACATATGGTAATGTATTTTATGGAGATATATGATAATATACGATGAAGTCTTATGTAATCGATAGTAGAGTCTAAATTTCCTTTGATAATGATCTGGAATAAAACATAGCATCAACAAGAGAGTTGAAATCGCCAAAGTTTACCTTTGACAATTTTGAAGAAGTGTGGGGTTTCACCTAGCACCTTGCAACAATGAAATCCAATGCTAATGTTTTAACAAACAAAAACGTTTTTCCTCAATGTTGTCCTCCGTTCTCTAATTAGCCAAGCTCTCTTTAAAATCCTCAAGTCTCCAATGTAGGATTGATCTCATCCTCTTGTTCATCTGTGCAAGGTCTCGTATGTCTTTATCATGTAAATTGAGTTCTCCTAAACCATTGTTTGAGAAACCCTCTGAGCACCTCAAACATATTCGGGTCTATGCAGTCTTAGGTGGACCAATAGTAGTATCCAAGACATGAGGTGCTAAGTGCTGAAAAAGCATTCCAAACATACCTGGCTAGACTAAGCAATCATGTTGATTGGGCACTTTGTCATTAGCAACATGTAGGCAATCGTGGTGGTGATTGGGCACTTGGTTAATGGAAGTTAAACTTACATCTGGTTGTCAATTGTTTTGAGTTTTATTCCCGTTTCCCTAGCTCATGTCCGTTCTCTTCTCTCTCTCCTTTTTACCATATCTCAATCGTGCTCTCTCAAGCTCTCTCTCTCTCTCTCTCTCTCTCTCTCTCTCTCTCTCTCTCTCTCTCTCTCTCTCTCTCTCTCTCTCTTGCTCTCTCGTTGTGCTCTCCTATCGTGTTCTCTCTTTTGCGAGCTCTCCTACCATGATCTCTCTCATTGTCTCTCCCCCTCTCCTCAATTGTCTCTCCATGGAAGATGCACACACACGGGCATAGACATAAAAAGATTTGCATATGACTGCACGATGCTTTGAGGAGTTTCAAAGGGCAGAGGTATCTGTGCATTGTTTCGTGTCTGTGGAAGTTGTGTGCCATCATAGTTCCCTAGAGTTTTGCAATGCAACACATGATGTATCAAACTCCAAAGAATGAGTAGTTGGTTCTCTGAATTTGGCGACCATCATAAGACATTATGAGCCTTCTAGGAAGAAAGAGCAATGCGGAAAGAAGGAGATGGAATTTAACAGTGTTGGTTGCAATGGCATGAAGGAAAGAAAGACTACAAATGATGTTGCCAAATATTTTAACACCTTGGCTACTACTGATTTGGTTCACACTGCCAAGAGGAACATTTTTCAGCTTCTTCTAAGTCATCCACTAGTGAAGGACTTTCATACAATCCCGATAAGGATTCCAAATTTGAAAAAGGATACTAAAACCTAGTCAGCACTCATTTTTGGTCTCTGTAATTCATTGCAAGGGGGGGGTTCACTAAGAAATATGTAAGATAGCACATGCAATCAAAGGAAGGGGTTTTATATTTTTATGGAGTTACAAAAAATCTACATGTATAAGGTTTTTTAATTTAAAAAGTGAATATTTCCATACATAAGGGATACTTTAATCAACTCAAAATTTACAAGTGTGTATATAGGTTATAAAAATCTATAAGTAGGGGGGCTTTTTAATATTGCCTTGATTGCATGTGCTATATTGGATTTTTACATAGTTGCACCCTTGGGATGTGGTCAAGGTTCCAAAATCTTCAGAGCACTTATTACTAAAATAAAGTACCCTAATGATGTTTATGAATGTAGGAAGTGTAGGTGAAAGTAATGTTCCTATGGGTTCAAGGTTGATGGATGTTCATAAGAGAAATTTATATGTGGCTAGAGATCATTTGCAAAATGAGGAGAAAAACAATTTGCCTTTTAGTCGTGCAAAATGAAGCAATGAAATGATGTGATTACCAAGGAGTTGCAAGATATAGTTATTACATTTTGAACGGACCAAACTTGGGTCTCACTTTACAAAAAGAATGTATGTAAGTTTCAAATAGGCAAGAAGTTGTGCATTCAACATCCCACTCATCTTTTGGAGTCGCAGGTATTATTAGCCTCTGGACCTATTTATCTACATGGTAACATGTAAAATGAGCTTGATGATAAAATTTTGTGATAAGTGTCTAAATTTTTGAGCTTCTTTAACTATTATTCATAGGAGGAATGTGGTACAAATTTTATTTCAACTATTCTATTTCAAGATTTTGATGATTTTCATCCTCACTCTCATGGGGAACGTTCAATGAGGTGAGTATTTGCATTGAGAGGAACTCAGGTGAGACACAATGTAGCTGAAATGGAAATAGAATAGTAGATTATTGGACGATGTCAAGGGATGATGAGATGGAAATAGAGCACTCATAGAGCACCTAGAGCAGTGCAATACTATCAATTACCACTACTCCGTGCAGCACATAGTGCTTAGAAGTGCTACACTATCATTTAGCACTCCTACGGAGAGCATGCAACAGAGAGTATAGGAGTGCTATACTATCACTTAGCACATAGCACATATAGCAGTTACCACATAGCACATAGCACTTATAGCAATTTAGAACTTAGCAGTTGGCACTGCTAGGAACTCAACACTTAGCACTTAGCAATGCTAGTGCTTAGCGCTTAGCACTGAGCACTAGGAAATGCTAGCATCTAGCGCTTAGCACTTAGCAATGCTAGGACTTAGCACTTAACAATGCCTACACTTAGCACTAGGAAATATCAGCATGTAGGAATTATCAATTAGCACATAGCACTTGTCATTGCTAGGACTTAGCACTACATCAACTTAGTGCTTAGCACTTAGCACATGGAAATTAGCAATGCTCACACTTAACACTTAGCACTTAGCACCTAGCACTTATCACTCAGCTCTTAGCGCTTAGCACTTAGCACCTAGCACTTAGCACTTATCAATGCCAACACTTAGACATTGCTAAGTGCTAACACATAGAACTTAGCACTTAGCTTGTTAGAAACCTAGAACAAGATTGGAGACTTTTTCAACCATCATGCCAACTGGATAGCTATTCCCATATAGTACATAGCACTTAAAGTAATGCTATATCATCTCTAAGAATTGCTATGTATTCCACATAGAGGTTTTAACATAGTTATATATGAAAGAGAGCTATGAAACCAGCTTAAGTATGGCCATATGGTAGTTAGCAAAGGTAGCACTTAGCTTGTCCCTTCAGTAGTATTAAATAAAATTGTGAATCTATCAATGTGATCTACAATACTAACAATTACCACAACTATTAGTGCTTTTCATTATATGACTATTTGCTTGACACTTGGAAATTTGAAGGGATACAATGCTCACTTGTGGATTTTGGAGCTACAAGTGGAGATGTATTTAAGGTACAAGTCAATGTTTTTGTATGCACAAATTGGTCAGCATTAGTTTGAAAACTTGAAACCATTCTTTGTCAGGAAACTAAAAGATAGAATTATGTGTTGTTGTATGTGTCACATGGAGATGATGTTCTATAAAGATGCAATAAATTGTATTCTCTCTAAAACATTTGGATTTCATGGGAAGTCTTGCACATTTGATGGTCCTATTTGTTTTACTCAAGATCAATCAAATGAATGTGGGGCGCTTAAGCACACATATAGTGGTGTGACAGCCATGTTAGAGTCTATTCTATGTCCAAAACAAGTCCATGGGTTTTCCATGATTTGAAGTGCCTAAAATGCCATAGACTATCTAGTTAAAATTAAGTCTTTTAAAGATGTAGATGCAGGTTTGAATGACTAGGGAAGGAAAAAATCATAAAGGAGTTGATATACAAGGAGTTTGAAGTGTCCATTGTGCTAAGAACATGGATGAAGCATCTTGGAAATTTATCCTACATAACTTCATGGCAAGATGGCAAGCTGAAAAATTCAAGGAATTCTTGAGAAATTTTCCCAATGATATCATCTTAGTGGTTGACTTTGCACAAAACTATAGTTTTGAGGATCAAAATGAGATATAATCAATGCATTGGCATTCTAACCAAGTCACATACTTGTCACATAACATGTCGACACATTCAAATCAAGGGGGATAATAAGATTCATAGAGAGACCTACTTCTATATCTCCGATGACAAGGACCATGATACACTTTTGGTACAGCACAACTTTATGTTGCACCATCACTGGTTAAGGGATTAGGGTGTAAATCTCAAAAGGCACTAGGTTTATTTCAATGGTGCGATGACTTGAACCATTTCTGTTGGATTCATGGTCTCTCCTACTGCTATGAGTTGATTGTTGTAGTCTTTGATCCTGAGTACATAAGCATGACTAGTTTCATTGCTATTGCAGAAACTCTGGTTAATTTGGTTTCTCAATGTGAGAATCTTGGGAGTGTTCTTAGACTCTAGAGAGCTGCGAGCATATCCCATGCTTCTTTTGATGTCTTGACGGTGTTGAGCTATCCTAGCATATCTTGCACATTCTCCTTGATTAGATGATATGCATACTTATCTTTCTTATCCCATTCTTCCTATGCTCGGGCAATGGTAGGATCTGCTAAAGGTGCAAAAACTATTTGTGTAGCTGGAGATCCCACTGTAGATCCCGCTACTGGTGATATGATGGCAGGTGGAGTAGAGCTACTGCTGGCTGGACTGTCCAATGGTCTAGGTGTACATACTCCCATTTGCCCTGAAGTACAAGAATGGTCTCCATTCGGTATTTCCATGTGCCATAATTGGAGTTGTCTAGCTTAGCAGATGCCTCCATATTAAGGTTGCTAGTCATAGACATGGTGCAAGAAATGTACTCGAAGTGTCGTGAAAATCAATGACTAAATCAACCGCAAAACCTTGACTATGGCAAGTAAAATCTAAACTATTGGTGAAGGTAGAGCTGCAATATATAATCTGATCTGAATTATAAGGCTTGTGGAAAATGATGCTAAGAATAGCCAAGAGGCTTTACAAGGCTAAAATAAAGTGCACAATGCCATAAAATAGCCAAATAGGATTTACAATGATGGCATGTGTGTGTGAAATCAGATCATGTGCAATCTGCCCACTGAACAATCGACAATTCCTCTGAACAATCTGAAGTCTACTCATTGAACTGATGAACATCCGGTTTTAGGTAATGTGATGATGTGAAACCGTATGTGAGCATAGGGACTGACTCTAAGTAGGAACTAGTCGGGAATTTTGGGCATGGCTTAGATTGGCAACTTGGAGAAATTCAAAGCATCTCCTCTATGGCGATCTAGTCTACTTTGATCTAGATCTATACCAACCGTCAATTGATGAAAAGAACAGTAAATAATTTCTTTTCTTTGGTTCTTTTTATGTGCTGGGCCAGATGCATCAATGTAGAGGTTGATGTGCGTGTAGGAAGTCGATTTGTTGGCGAGGCTCAAAAGCAAGTGATACTTGCACCAAAATGTGTATATGATGTGACAAGCGTGTTGAGCACAAAAAATCAAGCGATTTTCCTTTTTGGAGCGCCCTCAAATTCTTCTTGGATCAAGAGATATGACTTGATCTAGGTGGAGGGGCAAAAGGAGTGCAAATGTGCTTAATGATGATGTGGCAGTCCGAGGTCACATGCAATGATTGTGCCTGTGAAGAGCTATGCCAGTGACTATGTGCTTGCAAGAGACTGCCATGTGGCACTGTTGAGGTGGCAAGGTGATTGGCCAAAGGATGATATGGCACTTTGACTATGATGTGTCTCTTGACATGGACACGGAAGAGATAAGGTTTCCACGTGTCCAAAATCTGACCAGAAGGTAAACCCCTAGTTGGCCTTCACCTAGCCAAGGTTTGGGCTTATCTTCCACATGTCACCAAACTAACTTGACTAGGGCTATCTCAACCAGCCATGAGCCAACCATCTCTACCACTTGTACTACTCACCACACCTTGGCTAACCAAGATTGGGTTAACTGAACCACGATTAAACCTTACCTACCACGTGGCTTTTTACAAAGGTCTGAGACCTTGGAACTACAGAGAAATGGAGAACGACGTCGATGGCGATGCAAGATTTGGCACGGCACTCTGAACGGTGATGGCGAGGCTTAGTAGACTGCGTAGCTTGAGGTTGGAGCCCAGAGTTGAGATTTCTCACAGTTGATTGGAGTTGTGGAGGAGCGTTTGTAGCTTTTGTTGGAGAATCGTGAGATGGTTGGGTCGCGCTGGGTTGCCTTGGTCATGAGATGGTTGTGTAGGAGGGTGTTGTGGGCTCATGGAGGGTCGATTGGCCTGGCTGAGCCACTAACTGCATGGGATGTCGGTTAGGCTTAGAGCGCATCGAGTGGCTACGGAGTGGCTCATTTGCTTTGTTGAAGACATTGTTGGCATAGCGGGCTGGAGTCTCTATGGAGCTCGTTGTGGCCATGCTGTGTAGAGTTTCGGCATTGTAGAGGAGCTCTGAGTGGGTGGTGCTAGAGCTCTGAGTGCATAGGTTGTCGTTGAAGAAGCAAGAGGAGCCATCCGTTGTTGTAGAGGTCATTGTTCGTGCTCTGCTTGATTGCTTAGAGTCAAAAATGTGCATGTAATATTCCTTCGAAAGGACAATTATCGGATTCTACAAAAGATGAAAGCTTAGAAGGGGATGGCACTATTGAGCTGCTCGTTGAGGGAGCCCTTGGCTGAGAAGTTTGTAGATGGTTGTTGGTCATTAGGAGATTAAGAGGCTAGTTAGATGCCATTCTATGTCATTGAAGGCTTGATGGAGGCACTAGATTCATAGACGCACCGAGAGCAGCCACCACTACTATCTAGTCAAGGTTGTGCTATAGTCCTGTGTGTAGAAGGCCGTGTAGAAGGCAGTAGTTCAGAGGCTTTATGTAGTGCTTGGAGGAGATGCTAGCCGATTGGTTGCAGCGAGGTTGCTAGGAGGGTGTTGGACTGTTACGCAGCCTTTGCTTTGATGCTTGGGAAGAGAAGGCATAGATTAGTCTCTCTCTTGCAAATCTCTCACAATAGAGGGACTCTTTCTCCCCATAATCTCTCATAACAAACAAGAATCTCTCAAGAAGAAGGGGCATATATATATATCTCTCTCAAGTGAATGGAAATATCTCAAATGACAGAAATCTCTCAAAGGAATCCTCAAGAAAATGGACGGAAAATTCTCTCTTTCAAAATGAACGGAAACTTTTCTCTACAAAAGTGAATTCTCACAAGAACACTCGAGAAGCTCTCAATCACTCTCACGTGGATTGCAATGCCTCAGCAGAAGGCAAGGGAGCTCTGATACCATGACAAAATATGAAGAGGGGAGAGGAGAAGAGTGGAGATGAGGAGAGAGGGCATAGCTAGAGAGCACACCACAAATGACTAACTCTACACTAGATTTAGTTGAAAATGTAGAATATATACAAACCCATTTAGGGTTAGGGTTAGGGCATCTAACCCTTTCCTTTATAGCACTCTATAAGTGTTAGTGCTATTCGCATGTAATCACATGATGTTGAGCGTGGTCTCTCTTTCTTGATACTATGGCCTTAGTCGGAATTTCTTTCGCTCAATCCATGGAAAAGGGAAGCATGATGGTGCAAATGTAGTGGTGAAGAGATTCTTGACACATGAGCAACTAAAGATGGATCGGGAAATATGCAGCCATTGCTGCTCAGATTTCAGCACAGGATAGCCCAAGGCATGGAGAATCTACCCCTGAAAGGAATTAGAGGAAGATGAAGTGTGCTGAGAGAAAACGCAGAAG